>NC_071504.1:308497-616994 GCF_028408465.1 Anastrepha ludens
TTGTTTTACATTCGATTTTCATAATTTTTCGTAGCTAGAAAGCACAATGCCTTTGCAGCTACCTCCTGTAATATCACGCTGATCGGAGTAAAGGGAAGTGAGTTATAGGAATTTTACTAAAAAGTTATGGTGATATCACTTATAGCCAAAGCAGCCTTGGACTAGGAGGTTTTTCGGCTCACTCGGAATTGACAGTTTGGTTGTTTTAGATTCGATTTTCATAATTTTTCGTGCCCAGAAAGCACAATACCTTTCCAGCAACCTCCCGGAATGTCACGCTGATCGGGGTAAAGAGAAGTGAGTTATAGGAATTTTACTAAAAAGTTATGGTGATATCACTTATAGCCAAAGCAGCCTTGGACTAGGAGGTTTTTCGGCTCACTCGGAATTTGACGGTTTGGTTGTTTTACATTCGATTTTCATAATTTTTCGTGCCTAGAAAGCACAATACCTTTGCAGCAACCTCCCGAAATTCCACGCTTATTGTAGTAAAGAGAAGTGAGTTATTGGAATTTTACTAAAAAGTTATGGTGATATCATTTATAGCCAAAGCAGCCTTGGACTAGGAGGTTTTTCGACTCACTCGGAATTTGACAGATTGGTTGTTTTGCATTCGATTTCCATAATTGTTCGTGCCTAGAAAGCACAATACCTTTGCAGCAACCTCCCGAAATGTCACGCTGATCGGAGTAAAGAGAAGTGAGTTATAGGAATTTTACTAAAAAGTTATGGTGATATCACTTATAGCCAAAGCAGCCTTGGACTAGGAGGTTTTTCGGCTCACTCGGAATTTGACAGTTTGGTTGTTTTGCTTTCGATTTTCATAATTGTTCGCGCCTAGAAAGCACAATACCTTTGCAGCAACCTCCCGAAATGTCACGCTGATCGGAGTAAAGAGAAGTGAGTTACAGGAATTTTACTAAAAAGTTATGGTGATATCACTTATAGCCAAAGCAGCCTTGGACTAGGAGGTTTTTCGACTCACTCGGAATTTGACAGTTTGGTTGTTTTGCTTTCGATTTTCATAATTGTTCGTGCCTAGAAAGCACAATACCTTTGCAGCAACCTCCCGAAATGTCACGCTGATCGGAGTAAAGAGAAGTGAGTTATAGGAGTTTTACTAAAAAGTTATGGTGATATCACTTATAGCCAAAGCAGCCTTGGACTAGGAGGTTTTTCGGCTCACTCGGAATTTGACAGTTTGGTTGTTTTGCTTTCGATTTTCATAATTGTTCGTGCCTAGAAAGCACAATACCTTTGCAGCAACCTCCCGCAATTTCAGGCTTATTGGAGTAAAGAGAAGTGAGTTATAGGAATTTTACTAAAAAGTTATGGTGATATCACTTATAGCCAAAGCAACCTTGGACTAGGAGGTTTTTCGGCTCACTCGGAATTTGACAGTTTGGTTGTTTTAGATTCGATTTTCATAATTTTTCGTGCCTAGAAAGCACAATGCCTTTGCAGCTACCTCCTGTAATTTCACGCTGATCGGAGTAAAGAGAAGTGAGTTATAGAAATTTTACTAAAAAGTTATGGTGATATCACTTATAGCCAAAGCAGCCTTGGACTAGTAGGTTTTTCGGCTCACTCGGAATTTGACAGTTTGGTTGTTTTACATTCGATTTTCATAATTTTTCGTGCCTAGAAAGCACAATACCTTTGCAGCAACCTCCCGGAATGTCACGCTGATCGGAATAGAGAGAAGTGAGTTATAGGAATTTTACTAAAAAGTTATGGTGATATCACTTATAGCCAAAGCAGCCTTGGACTAGGAGGTTTTTCGGCACACTCGGAATTTGACAGTTTGGTTGTTTTAGATTCGATTTTCATAATTTTGCGTAGCTAGAAAGCACAGTGCCTGTGCAGCAACCTCCCGAAATGTCACGCTGATCGGGGTAAAGAGAAGTGAGTTATAGGAATTTTACTAAAAAGGTATGGTGATATCACTTATAGCCAAAGCAGCCTTGGACTAGGAGGTGTTTCGGCTCACTCGGAATTTGACAGCTTGGTTGTTTTATATTCGATTTTCATAATTTTTCGTGCCTAGAAAGCACAGTGCCTTTGCAGCAACCTCAAGAAATGTCACGCTGATCGGGGTAAAGAGAAGTGAGTTATAGGAATTTTACTAAAAAGTTATGGTGATATCACTTATAGCCAAAGCAGCCTTGGACTAGGAGGTTTTTCGGCTCACTCGGAATTTGACGGTTTGGTTGTTTTACATTCGATTTTCATAATTTTTCGTAGCTAGAAAGCACAGTGCCTGTGCAGCAACCTCCCGAAATGTCACGCTGATCGGAGGAAACAGAAGTGAGTTATAGGAATTTTACTAAAAAGTTATGGTGATATCACTAATAGCCAAAGCAGCCTTGGACTAGGAGGTTTTTCGGCTCACTCGGAATTGACAGTTTGGTTGTTTGACATTCCATTTTCATAATTTTTCGTGCCTAGAAAGCACAATACCTTTCCAGCAACGTCCTGCAATTTCAGGCTGATCGGAGTAAAGAGAAGTGAGTTATAGGAATTTTACTAAAAAGTTATGGTGATATCACTTATAGCCAAAGCAGCCTTGGACTAGGAGGTTTTTCGGCTCACTCGGAATTGACAGTTTGGTTGTTTTACTTTCGATTTTCATAATTTTTCGTGCCTAGAAAGCACAGTGCCTTTGCAGCAACCTCCCGCAATTTCAGGCTGATCGGAATAGAGAGAAGTGAGTTATAGGAATTTTACTAAAAAGTTATGGTGATATCACTAATAGCCAAAGCAGCCTTGGACTAGGAGGTTTTTCGGCTCACTCGGAATTGACAGTTTGGTTGTTTTACATTCCATTTTCATAATTTTTCGTGCCTAGAAAGCACAATACCTTTCCAGCAACCTCCCGAAATTTCACGCTTATTGGAGTAAAGAGAAGTGAGTTATAGGAATTTTACTAAAAAGTTATGGTGATATCACTTATAGCCAAAGCAGCCTTGGACTAGGAGGTTTTTCGGCTCACTCGGAATTTGACGGTTTATTTGTTTTACATTCGATTTTCATAATTTTTCGTGCCTAGAAAGCACAATACCTTTGCAGCAACCTCCCGAAATTTCACGCTTATTGGAGTAAAGAGAAGTGAGTTATAGGAATTTTACTAAAAAGTTATGGTGATATCATTTATAGCCAAAGCAGCCTTGGACTAGGAGGTTTTTCGACTCACTCGGAATTTGACAGTTTGGTTGTTTTGCATTCGATTTCCATAATTGTTCGTGCCTAGAAAGCACAATACCTTTGCAGCAACCTTCCGAAATTTCAGGCTGATCGGAATAGAGAGAAGTGAGTTATAGGAATTTTACTAAAAAGTTATGGTGATATCACTTATAGCCAAAGCAGCCTTGGACTAGGAGGTTTTTCGGCTCACTCGGAATTTGACAGTTTGGTTGTTTTACATTCGATTTTCATAATTTTTCGTGCCTAGAAAGCACAGTGCCTTTGCAGCAACCTCCCGGGATGTCACGCTGATCGGGGTAAAGAGAAGTGAGTTATAGGAATTTTACTAAAAAGTTATGGTGATATCAATTATAGCCAAAGCAGCCTTGGACTAGGAGGTGTTTCGGCTCACTCGGAATTTGACAGCTTGGTTGTTTTAGATTCGATTTTGATAATTTTTCGTGCCTAGAAAGCAGAATGCCTTTGCAGCAACCTCCTGAAATTTTCCGCTGATCGGAGTAAACAGAAGTGAGTTATAGGAATTTTACTAAAAAGTTATGGTGATATCACTTATAGCCAAAGCAGCCTTGGACTAGGAGGTTTTTCGGCTCACTCGGAATTTGACGGTTTGGTTGTTTTGCTTTCGATTTTCATAATTGTTCGTGCCTAGAAAGCACAATACCTTTGCAGCAACCTCCCGCAATTTCAGGCTTATTGGAGTAAAGAGAAGTGAGTTATAGGAATTTTACTAAAAAGTTATGGTGATATCAATTATAGCCAAAGCAGCCTTGGACTAGGAGGTGTTTCGGCTCACTCGGAATTTGACAGTTTGGTTGTTTTACATTCGATTTTCATAATTTTTCGTGCCTTGAAAGCACAATGCCTTTGCAGCTACCTCCTGTAATTTCACGCTGAGCGGAGTAAAGAGAAGTGAGTTATAGAAATTTTACTAAAAAGTTATGGTGATATCACTTATAGCCAAAGCAGCCTTGGACTAGGAGGTTTTTCGGCTCACTCGGAATTTGACAGTTTGGTTGTTTTACATTCGATTTTCATAATTTTTCGTGCCTAGAAAGCACAGTGCCTTTGCAGCAACCTCCCGGGATGTCACGCTGATCGGGGTAAAGAGAAGTGAGTTATAGGAATTTTACTAAAAAGTTATGGTGATATCACTTATAGCCAAAGCAGCCTTGGACTAGGAGGTGTTTCGGCTCACTCGGAATTTGACAGCTTGGTTGTTTTAGATTCGATTTTGATAATTTTTCGTGCCTAGAAAGCAGAATGCCTTTGCAGCAACCTCCTGAAATTTTCCGCTGATCGGAGTAAAGAGAAGTGAGTTATAGGAATTTTACTAAAAAGTTATGGTGATATCACTTATAGCCAAAGCAGCCTTGCACTAGGAGGTTTTTCGACTCACTCGGAATTTGACAGTTTGGTTGTTTTACATTCGATTTTCATAATTTTTCGTGCCTAGAAAGCACAGTGCCTTTGCAGAAATCTCCTGAAATTTCACGCTGATCGGAGTAAAGAGAAGTGAGTTATAGGAATTTTACTAAAAAGTTATGGTGATATCACTTATAGCCAAAGCAGCCTTGGACTAGGAGGTTTTTCGGCTCACTCGGAATTTGACACCTTGGTTGTTTTACATTCGATTTTCATAATTTTTCGTGCCTAGAAAGCACAGCGCCTTTGCAGAAATCTCCTGGAATTTCACGCTGATCGGAGTAAAGAGAAGTGAGTTATAGGAATTTTACTAAAAAGTTATGGTGATATCACTTATAGCCAAAGCAGCCTTGGACTAGGAGGTTTTTCGGCTCACTCGGAATTTGACAGCTTGGTTGTTTTACATTCGATTTTCATAATTTTTCGTGCCTAGAAAGCACAATACCTTTGCAGCAACCTCCCGAAATGTCACGCTGATCGGAGTAAAGAGAAGTGAGTTATAGGAATTTTACTAAAAAGTTATGGTGATATCACTTATAGCCAAAGCAGCCTTGGACTAGGACGTTTTTCGGCTCACTCGGAATTTGACAGTTTGGTTGTTTTACATTCGATTTTCATAATTTTTCGTGCCTAGAAAGCACAGTGCCTTTGCAGCAACCTCCCGGGATGTCACGCTGATCGGGGTAAAGAGAAGTCAGTTATAGGAATTTTACTAAAAAGTTATGGTGATATCACTTATAGCCAAAGCAGCCTTGGACTAGGAGGTGTTTCGGCTCACTCGGAATTTGACAGCTTGGTTGTTTTAGATTCGATTTTGATAATTTTTCGTGCCTAGAAAGCAGAATGCCTTTGCAGCAACCTCCTGAAATTTTCCGCTGATCGGAGTAAACAGAAGTGAGTTATAGGAATTTTACTAAAAAGTTATGGTGATATCACTTATAGCCAAAGCAGCCTTGGACTACGAGGTGTTTCGGCTCACTCGGAATTTGACAGCTTGGTTGTTTTAGATTCGATTTTGATAATTTTTCGTGCCTAGAAAGCAGAATGCCTTTGCAGCAACCTCCTGAAATTTTCCGCTGATCGGAGTAAACAGAAGTGAGTTATAGGAATTTTACTAAAAAGTTATGGTGATATCACTTATAGCCAAAGCAGCCTTGCACTAGGAGGTTTTTCGACTCACTCGGAATTTGACAGTTTGGTTGTTTTAGATTCGATTTTGGTAATTTTTCGTGCCTAGAAAGCATAATGCCTTTGCAGAAATCTCCTGAAATTTCACGCTGATCGGAGTAAAGAGAAGTGAGTTATAGGAATTTTACTAAAAAGTTATGGTGGTATCCCTTATAGCCAAAGCAGCCTTGGACTAGGAGGTTTTTCGGCTCACTCGGAATTTGACAGTTTGGTTGTTTTAGATTCGATTTTCATAATTTTTCGTGCCTAGAAAGCACAGCGCCTTTGCAGAAATCTCCTGAAATTTCACGCTGATCGGAGTAAAGAGAAGTGAGTTATAGGAATTTTACTAAAATGTTATGGTGATATCACTTATAGCCAAAGCAGCCTTGGACTAGGAGGTTTTTCGGCTCACTCGGAATTTGACAGCTTGGTTGTTTTACATTCGATTTTCATAATTTTTCGTGCCTTTCCAGCAACGTCCTGCAATTTCAGGCTGATCGGAGTAAAGAGAAGTGAGTTATAGGAATTTTACTAAAATGTTATGGTGATATCCCTTATAGCCAAAGCAGCCTTGGACTAGGAGGTTTTTCGGCTCACTCGGAATTTGACAGTTTGGTTGTTTTAGATTCGATTTTCATAATTTTTCGTAGCTAGAAAGCACAGTGCCTGTGCAGCAACCTCCCGAAATGTCACGCTGATCGGGGTAAAGAGAAGTGAGTTATAGGAATTTTACTAAAAAGGTATGGTGATATCACTTATAGCCAAAGCAGCCTTGGACTAGGAGGTGTTTCGGCTCACTCGGAATTTGACAGCTTGGTTGTTTTATATTCGATTTTCATAATTTTTCGTGCCTAGAAAGCACAGTGCCTTTGCAGCAACCTCCCGAAATGTCACGCTGATCGGGGTAAAGAGAAGTGAGTTATAGGAATTTTACTAAAAAGTTATGGTGATATCACTTATAGCCAAAGCAGCCTTGGACTAGGAGGTTTTTCGGCTCACTCGGAATTTGACGGTTTGGTTGTTTTACATTCGATTTTCATAATTTTTCGTAGCTAGAAAGCACAGTGCCTGTGCAGCAACCTCCCGAAATGTCACGCTGATCGGAGTAAACAGAAGTGAGTTATAGGAATTTTACTAAAAAGTTATGGTGATATCACTAATAGCCAAAGCAGCCTTGGACTAGGAGGTTTTTCGGCTCACTCGGAATTGACAGTTTGGTTGTTTTACATTCCATTTTCATAATTTTTCGTGCCTAGAAAGCACAATACCTTTCCAGCAACGTCCTGCAATTTCAGGCTGATCGGAGTAAAGAGAAGTGAGTTATAGGAATTTTACTAAAAAGTTATGGTGATATCACTTATAGCCAAAGCAGCCTTGCACTAGGAGGTTTTTCGGCTCACTCGGAATTTGACAGCTTGGTTGTTTTACATTCGATTTTCATAATTTTTCGTGCCTAGAAAGCACAGTGCCTTTGCAGCAACCTCCCGCAATTTCAGGCTGATCGGAATAGAGAGAAGTGAGTTATAGGAATTTTACTAAAAAGTTATGGTGATATCACTAATAGCCAAAGCAGCCTTGGACTAGGAGGTTTTTCGGCTCACTCGGAATTGACAGTTTGGTTGTTTTACATTCCATTTTCATAATTTTTCGTGCCTAGAAAGCACAATACCTTTCCAGCAACCTCCCGAAATTTCACGCTGATCGGGGTAAAGAGAAGTGAGTTATAGGAATTTTACTAAAAAGTTATGGTGATATCACTTATAGCCAAAGCAGCCTTGGACTAGGAGGTTTTTCGACTCACTCGGAATTTGACAGTTTGGTTGTTTTACATTCGATTTTCATAATTTTTCGTAGCTAGAAAGCACAATGCCTTTGCAGCTACCTCCTGTAATATCACGCTGATCGGAGTAAAGAGAAGTGAGTTATAGGAATTTTACTAAAAAGTTATGGTGATATCACTTATAGCCAAAGCAGCCTTGGACTAGGAGGTTTTTCGGCTCACTCGGAATTGACAGTTTGGTTGTTTTAGATTCGATTTTCATAATTTTTCGTGCCTAGAAAGCACAATACCTTTCCAGCAACCTCCCGGAATGTCACGCTGATCGGGGTAAAGAGAAGTGAGTTATAGGAATTTTACTAAAAAGTTATGGTGATATCACTTATAGCCAAAGCAGCCTTGGACTAGGAGGTTTTTCGGCTCACTCGGAATTTGACGGTTTATTTGTTTTACATTCGATTTTCATAATTTTTCGTGCCTAGAAAGCACAATACCTTTGCAGCAACCTCCCGAAATTTCACGCTTATTGGAGTAAAGAGAAGTGAGTTATAGGAATTTTACTAAAAAGTTATGGTGATATCATTTATAGCCAAAGCAGCCTTGGACTAGGAGGTTTTTCGACTCACTCGGAATTTGACAGTTTGGTTGTTTTGCATTCGATTTCCATAATTGTTCGTGCCTAGAAAGCACAATACCTTTGCAGCAACCTCCCGAAATGTCACGCTGATCGGAGTAAAGAGAAGTGAGTTATAGGAATTTTACTAAAAAGTTATGGTGATATCACTTATAGCCAAAGCAGCCTTGGACTAGGAGGTTTTTCGGCTCACTCGGAATTTGACAGCTTGGTTGTTTTACATTCGATTTTCATAATTTTTCGTGCCTAGAAAGCACAGCGCCTTTGCAGCAACATTCCGAAATTTCAGGCTGATCGGAATAGAGAGAAGTGAGTTATAGGAATTTTACTAAAAAGTTATGGTGATATCACTTATAGCCAAAGCAGCCTTGGACTAGGAGGTTTTTCGGCTCACTCGGAATTTGACAGTTTGGTTGTTTTACATTCGATTTTCATAATTTTTCGTGCCTAGAAAGCACAGTGCCTTTGCAGCAACCTCCCGGGATGTCACGCTGATCGGGGTAAAGAGAAGTGAGTTATAGGAATTTTACTAAAAAGTTATGGTGATATCAATTATAGCCAAAGCAGCCTTGGACTAGGAGGTGTTTCGGCTCACTCGGAATTTGACAGCTTGGTTGTTTTAGATTCGATTTCGATAATTTTTCGTGCCTAGAAAGCAGAATGCCTTTGCAGCAACCTCCTGAAATTTTCCGCTGATCGGAGTAAACAGAAGTGAGTTATAGGAATTTTACTAAAAAGTTATGGTGATATCACTTATAGCCAAAGCAGCCTTGGACTAGGAGGTTTTTCGGCTCACTCGGAATTTGACGGTTTGGTTGTTTTGCTTTCGATTTTCATAATTGTTCGTGCCTAGAAAGCACAATACCTTTGCAGTAACCTCCCGCAATTTCAGGCTTATTGGAGTAAAGAGAAGTGAGTTATAGGAATTTTACTAAAAAGTTATGGTGATATCACTTATAGCCAAAGCAACCTTGGACTAGGAGGTTTTTCGGCTCACTCGGAATTTGACAGTTTGGTTGTTTTACATTCGATTTTCATAATTTTTCGTGCCTAGAAAGCACAGTGCCTTTGCAGCAACCTCCCGAAATGTCACGCTGATCGGGGTAAAGAGAAGTAAGTTATAGGAATTTTACTAAAAAGTTATGGTGATATCACTTATAGCCAAAGCAGCCTTGCACTAGGAGGTTTTTCGGCTCACTCGGAATTTGACAGTTTGGTTGTTTTGCTTTCGATTTTCATAATTGTTCGTGCCTAGAAAGCACAATACCTTTGCAGCAACCTCCCGCAATTTCAGGCTTATTGGAGTAAAGAGAAGTGAGTTATAGGAATTTTACTAAAAAGTTATGGTGATATCACTTATAGCCAAAGCAGCCTTGCACTAGGAGGTTTTTCGGCTCACTCGGAATTTGACGGTTTGGTTGTTTTGCTTTCGATTTTCATAATTGTTCGTGCCTAGAAAGCACAATACCTTTGCAGCAACCTCCCGCAATTTCAGGCTTATTGGAGTAAAGAGAAGTGAGTTATAGGAATTTTACTCAAACGTTATGGTGATATCACTTATAGCCAAAGCAACCTTGGACTAGGAGGTTTTTCGGCTCACTCGGAATTTGACAGTTTGGTTGTTTTACATTCGATTTTCATAATTTTTCGTGCCTTGAAAGCACAATGCCTTTGCAGCTACCTCCTGTAATTTCACGCTGAGCGGAGTAAAGAGAAGTGAGTTATAGAAATTTTACTAAAAAGTTATGGTGATATCACTTATAGCCAAAGCAGCCTTGGACTAGGAGGTTTTTCGGCTCACTCGGAATTTGACAGTTTGGTTGTTTTACATTCGATTTTCATAATTTTTCGTGCCTAGAAAGCACAGTGCCTTTGCAGCCACCTCCCGGGATGTCACGCTGATCGGGGTAAAGAGAAGTGAGTTATAGGAATTTTACTAAAAAGTTATGGTGATATCACTTATAGCCAAAGCAGCCTTGGACTAGGAGGTGTTTCGGCTCACTCGGAATTTGACAGCTTGGTTGTTTTAGATTCGATTTTGATAATTTTTCGTGCCTAGAAAGCAGAATGCCTTTGCAGCAACCTCCTGAAATTTTCCGCTGATCGGAGTAAACAGAAGTGAGTTATAGGAATTTTACTAAAAAGTTATGGTGATATCACTTATAGCCAAAGCAGCCTTGCACTAGGAGGTTTTTCGACTCACTCGGAATTTGACAGTTTGGTTGTTTTACATTCGATTTTCATAATTTTTCGTGCCTAGAAAGCACAGTGCCTTTGCAGAAATCTCCTGAAATTTCACGCTGATCGGAGTAAAGAGAAGTGAGTTATAGGAATTTTACTAAAAAGTTATGGTGATATCACTTATAGCCAAAGCAGCCTTGGACTAGGAGGTTTTTCGGCTCACTCGGAATTTGACAGCTTGGTTGTTTTACTTTCGATTTTCATAATTTTTCGTGCCTAGAAAGCACAGCGCCTTTGCAGAAATCTCCTGGAATTTCACGCTGATCGGAGTAAAGAGAAGTGAGTTATAGGAATTTTACTAAAAAGTTATGGTGATATCACTTATAGCCAAAGCAGCCTTGGACTAGGAGGTTTTTCGGCTCACTCGGAATTTGACAGCTTGGTTGTTTTACATTCGATTTTCATAATTTTTCGTGCCTAGAAAGCACAATACCTTTGCAGCAACCTCCCGAAATGTCACGCTGATCGGAGTAAAGAGAAGTGAGTTATAGGAATTTTACTAAAAAGTTATGGTGATATCACTTATAGCCAAAGCAGCCTTGGACTAGGAGGTTTTTCGGCTCACTCGGAATTTGACAGTTTGGTTGTTTTACATTCGATTTTCATAATTTTTCGTGCCTAGAAAGCACAGTGCCTTTGCAGCAACCTCCCGGGATGTCACGCTGATCGGGGTAAAGAGAAGTGAGTTATAGGAATTTTACTAAAAAGTTATGGTGATATCACTTATAGCCAAAGCAGCCTTGGACTAGGAGGTGTTTCGGCTCACTCGGAATTTGACAGCTTGGTTGTTTTAGATTCGATTTTGATAATTTTTCGTGCCTAGAAAGCAGAATGCCTTTGCAGCAACCTCCTGAAATTTTCCGCTGATCGGAGTAAACAGAAGTGAGTTATAGGAATTTTACTAAAAAGTTATGGTGATATCACTTATAGCCAAAGCAGCCTTGGACTACGAGGTGTTTCGGCTCACTCGGAATTTGACAGCTTGGTTGTTTTAGATTCGATTTTGATAATTTTTCGTGCCTAGAAAGCAGAATGCCTTTGCAGCAACCTCCTGAAATTTTCCGCTGATCGGAGTAAACAGAAGTGAGTTATAGGAATTTTACTAAAAAGTTATGGTGATATCACTTATAGCCAAAGCAGCCTTGGACTAGGAGGTTTTTCGGCTCACTCGGAATTTGACGGTTTGGTTGTTTTGCTTTCGATTTTCATAATTGTTCGTGCCTAGAAAGCACAATACCTTTGCAGTAACCTCCCGCAATTTCAGGCTTATTGGAGTAAAGAGAAGTGAGTTATAGGAATTTTACTAAAAAGTTATGGTGATATCACTTATAGCCAAAGCAACCTTGGACTAGGAGGTTTTTCGGCTCACTCGGAATTTGACAGTTTGGTTGTTTTACATTCGATTTTCATAATTTTTCGTGCCTAGAAAGCACAGTGCCTTTGCAGAAATCTCCTGAAATTTCACGCTGATCGGAGTAAAGAGAAGTGAGTTATAGGAATTTTACTAAAAAGTTATGGTGATATCACTTATAGCCAAAGCAGCCTTGGACTAGGAGGTTTTTCGGCTCACTCGGAATTTGACAGCTTGGTTGTTTTACTTTCGATTTTCATAATTTTTCGTGCCTAGAAAGCACAGCGCCTTTGCAGAAATCTCCTGGAATTTCACGCTGATCGGAGTAAAGAGAAGTGAGTTATAGGAATTTTACTAAAAAGTTATGGTGATATCACTTATAGCCAAAGCAGCCTTGGACTAGGAGGTTTTTCGGCTCACTCGGAATTTGACAGTTTGGTTGTTTTACATTCGATTTTCATAATTTTTCGTGCCTAGAAAGCACAGTGCCTTTGCAGCAACCTCCCGGGATGTCACGCTGATCGGGGTAAAGAGAAGTGAGTTATAGGAATTTTACTAAAAAGTTATGGTGATATCACTTATAGCCAAAGCAGCCTTGGACTAGGAGGTGTTTCGGCTCACTCGGAATTTGACAGCTTGGTTGTTTTAGATTCGATTTTGATAATTTTTCGTGCCTAGAAAGCAGAATGCCTTTGCAGCAACCTCCTGAAATTTTCCGCTGATCGGAGTAAACAGAAGTGAGTTATAGGAATTTTACTAAAAAGTTATGGTGATATCACTTATAGCCAAAGCAGCCTTGGACTACGAGGTGTTTCGGCTCACTCGGAATTTGACAGCTTGGTTGTTTTAGATTCGATTTTGATAATTTTTCGTGCCTAGAAAGCAGAATGCCTTTGCAGCAACCTCCTGAAATTTTCCGCTGATCGGAGTAAACAGAAGTGAGTTATAGGAATTTTACTAAAAAGTTATGGTGATATCACTTATAGCCAAAGCAGCCTTGCTCTAGGAGGTTTTTCGACTCACTCGGAATTTGACAGTTTGGTTGTTTTAGATTCGATTTTGGTAATTTTTCGTGCCTAGAAAGCATAATGCCTTTGCAGAAATCTCCTGAAATTTCACGCTGATCGGAGTAAAGAGAAGTGAGTTATAGGAATTTTACTAAAAAGTTATGGTGATATCCCTTATAGCCAAAGCAGCCTTGGACTAGGAGGTTTTTCGGCTCACTCGGAATTTGACAGTTTGGTTGTTTTAGATTCGATTTTCATAATTTTTCGTGCCTAGAAAGCACAGCGCCTTTGCAGAAATCTCCTGAAATTTCACGCTGATCGGAGTAAAGAGAAGTGAGTTATAGGAATTTTACTAAAATGTTATGGTGATATCACTTATAGCCAAAGCAGCCTTGGACTAGGAGGTTTTTCGGCTCACTCGGAATTTGACAGCTTGGTTGTTTTACATTCGATTTTCATAATTTTTCGTGCCTTTCCAGCAACGTCCTGCAATTTCAGGCTGATCGGAGTAAAGAGAAGTGAGTTATAGGAATTTTACTAAAATGTTATGGTGATATCCCTTATAGCCAAAGCAGCCTTGGACTAGGAGGTTTTTCGGCTCACTCGGAATTTGACAGTTTGGTTGTTTTAGATTCGATTTTCATAATTTTTCGTGCCTAGAAAGCACAATACCTTTCCAGCAACCTCCCGGAATGTCACGCTGATCGGGGTAAAGAGAAGTGAGTTATAGGAATTTTACTAAAAAGTTATGGTGATATCACTTATGGCCAAAGCAGCCTTGGACTAGGAGGTTTTTCGGCTCACTCGGAATTTGACGGTTTGGTTGTTTTACATTCGATTTTCATAATTTTTCGTGCCTAGAAAGCACAATACCTTTGCAGCAACCTCCCGAAATTTCACGCTTATTGGAGTAAAGAGAAGTGAGTTATAGGAATTTTACTAAAAAGTTATGGTGATATCATTTATAGCCAAAGCAGCCTTGGACTAGGAGGTTTTTCGACTCACTCGGAATTTGACAGTTTGGTTGTTTTGCATTCGATTTCCATAATTGTTCGTGCCTAGAAAGCACAATACCTTTGCAGCAACCTCCCGAAATGTCACGCTGATCGGAGTAAAGAGAAGTGAGTTATAGGAATTTTACTAAAAAGTTATGGTGATATCACTTATAGCCAAAGCAGCCTTGGACTAGGAGGTTTTTCGGCTCACTCGGAATTTGACAGCTTGGTTGTTTTACTTTCGATTTTCATAATTTTTCGTGCCTAGAAAGCACAGCGCCTTTGCAGCAACCTTCCGAAATTTCAGGCTGATCGGAATAGAGAGAAGTGAGTTATAGGAAGTTTACTAAAAAGTTATGGTGATATCACTTATAGCCAAAGCAGCCTTGGACTAGGAGGTTTTTCGGCTCACTCGGAATTTGACAGTTTGGTTGTTTTGCTTTCGATTTTCATAATTGTTCGTGCCTAGAAAGCACAATACCTTTGCAGCAACCTCCCGCAATTTCAGGCTTATTGGAGTAAAGAGAAGTGAGTTATAGGAATTTTACTAAAAAGTTATGGTGATATCACTTATAGCCAAAGCAGCCTTGGACTAGGAGGTTTTTCGGCTCACTCGGAATTTGACAGTTTGGTTGTTTTGCTTTCGATTTTCATAATTGTTTGTGCCTAGAAAGCACAATACCTTTGCAGCAACCTCCCGCAATTTCAGGCTTATTGGAGTAAAGAGAAGTGAGTTATAGGAATTTTACTAAAAAGTTATGGTGATATCACTTATAGCCAAAGCAACCTTGGACTAGGAGGTTTTTCGGCTCACTCGGAATTTGACAGTTTGGTTGTTTTACATTCGATTTTCATAATTTTTCGTGCCTAGAAAGCACAATGCCTTTGCAGCTACTTCCTGTAATTTCACGCTGATCGGAGTAAAGAGAAGTGAGTTATAGAAATTTTACTAAAAAGTTATGGTGATATCACTTATAGCCAAAGCAGCCTTGGACTAGGAGGTTTTTCGGCTCACTCGGAATTTGACAGTTTGGTTGTTTTAGATTCGATTTTCATAATTTTTCGTGCCTAGAAAGCACAGTGCCTTTGCAGCAACCTCCCGGGATGTCACGCTGATCGGGGTAAAGAGAAGTGAGTTATAGGAATTTTACTAAAAAGTTATGGTGATATCACTTATAGCCAAAGCAGCCTTGGACTAGGAGGTTTTTCGGCTCACTCGGAATTTGACAGTTTGGTTGTTTTACATTCGATTTTCATAATTTTTCGTAGCTAGAAAGCACAGTGCCTGTGCAGCAACCTCCCGAAATGTCACGCTGATCGGAGTAAAGAGAAGTGAGTTATAGGAATTTTACTAAAAAGTTATGGTGATATCACTTATAGCCAAAGCAGCCTTGGACTAGGAGGTGTTTCGGCTCACTCGGAATTTGACAGCTTGGTTGTTTTAGATTCGATTTTGATAATTTTTCGTGCCTAGAAAGCAGAATGCCTTTGCAGCAACCTCCTGAAATTTTCCGCTGATCGGAGTAAACAGAAGTGAGTTATAGGAATTTTACTAAAACGTTATGGTGATATCACTTATAGCCAAAGCAGCCTTGCACTAGGAGGTTTTTCGACTCACTCGGAATTTGACAGTTTGGTTGTTTTAGATTCGATTTTGGTAATTTTTCGTGCCTAGAAAGCATAATGCCTTTGCAGAAATCTCCTGAAATTTCACGCTGATCGGAGTAAAGAGAAGTGAGTTATAGGAATTTTACTAAAAAGTTATGGTGATATCACTTATAGCCAAAGCAGCCTTGGACTAGGAGGTTTTTCGGCTCACTCGGAATTTGACAGCTTGGTTGTTTTACATTCGATTTTCATAATTTTTCGTGCCTAGAAAGCACAGCGCCTTTGCAGCAACCTTCCGAAATTTCAGGCTGATCGGAATAGAGAGAAGTGAGTTATAGGAATTTTACTAAAAAGTTATGGTGATATCACTTATAGCCAAAGCAGCCTTGGACTAGGAGGTGTTTCGGCTCACTCGGAATTTGACAGCTTGGTTGTTTTAGATTCGATTTTGATAATTTTTCGTGCCTAGAAAGCACAATACCTTTGCAGCAACCTCCTGAAATTTCACGCTTATCGGAATAAAGCGAAGCGAGTTATAGGAATTTTACTAAAAAGTTATGGTGATATCACCAATAGCCAATGCAGCCTTGGACTGGGAGGTTTTTCGGCTCACTCGGAATTTGACAGTTTGGTTGTTTTACATTCGATTTTCATAATTTTTCGTAGCTACAAAGCACAGTGCCTTTGCAGCAACCTCCCGAAATTTCAGGCTTATCGGAGTAAAGAGAAGTGAGTTATAGGAATTTTACTAAAAAGTTATGGTGATATCATTTATAGCCAAAGCAGCCTTGGACTAGGAGGTTTTTCGACTCACTCGGAATTTGACAGTTTGGTTGTTTTGCATTCGATTTCCATAATTGTTCGTGGCTAGAAAGCACAATACCTTTGCAGCAACCTCCCGAAATGTCACGCTGATCGGAGTAAAGAGAAGTGAGTTATAGGAATTTTACTAAAAAGTTATGGTGATATCACTTATAGCCAAAGCAGCCTTAGACTAGGAGGTTTTTCGGCTCACTCGGAATTTGACAGCTTGGTTGTTTTACATTCGATTTTCATAATTTTTCGTAGCTACAAAGCACAGTGCCTTTGCAGCAACCCTCCGAAATTTCAGGCTGATCGGAAAAGAGAGAAGTGAGTTATAGGAATTTTACTAAAAAGGTATGGTGATATCACTTATAGCCAAAGCAGCCTTGGACTAGGAGGTTTTTCGGCTCACTCGGAATTTGACAGTTTGGTTGTTTTGCTTTCGATTTTCATAATTGTTCGTGCCTAGAAAGCACAATACCTTTGCAGCAACCTCCCGAAATGTCACGCTGATCGGAGTAAAGAGAAGTGAGTTATAGGAATTTTACTAAAAAGTTATGGTGATATCACTTATCGCCAAAGCAGCCTTGGACTAGGAGGTTTTTCGGCTCACTCGGAATTTGACAGTTTGGTTGTTTTGCTTTCGATTTTCATAATTGTTCGTGCCTAGAAAGCACAATACCTTTGCAGCAACCTCCCGGGATGTCACGCTGATCGGGGTAAAGAGAAGTGAGTTATAGGAATTTTACTAAAAAGTTATGGTGATATCACTTATAGCCAAAGCAGCCTTGGACTAGGAGGTGTTTCGGCTCACTCGGAATTTGACAGCTTGGTTGTTTTAGATTCGATTTTGATAATTTTTCGTGCCTAGAAAGCAGAATGCCTTTGCAGCAACCTCCTGAAATTTTCCGCTGATCGGAGTAAACAGAAGTGAGTTATAGGAATTTTACTAAAAAGTTATGGTGATATCACTTATAGCCAAAGCAGCCTTGGACTAGGAGGTGTTTCGGCTCACTCGGAATTTGACAGCTTGGTTGTTTTAGATTCGATTTTGATAATTTTTCGTGCCTAGAAAGCAGAATGCCTTTGCAGCAACCTCCTGAAATTTTCCGCTGATCGGAGTAAACAGAAGTGAGTTATAGGAATTTTACTAAAAAGTTATGGTGATATCACTTATAGCCAAAGCAGCCTTGCACTAGGAGGTTTTTCGACTCACTCGGAATTTGACAGTTTGGTTGTTTTAGATTCGATTTGGTAATTTTTCGTGCCTAGAAAGCATAATGCCTTTGCAGAAATCTCCTGAAATTTCACGCTGATCGGAGTAAAGAGAAGTGAGTTATAGGAATTTTACTAAAAAGTTATGGTGATATCCCTTATAGCCAAAGCAGCCTTGGACTAGGAGGTTTTTCGGCTCACTCGGAATTTGACAGTTTGGTTGTTTTAGATTCGATTTTCATAATTTTTCGTGCCTAGAAAGCACAGCGCCTTTGCAGAAATCTCCTGAAATTTCCCGCTGATCGGAGTAAAGAGAAGTGAGTTATAGGAATTTTACTAAAATGTTATGGTGATATCACTTATAGCCAAAGCAGCCTTGGACTAGGAGGTTTTTCGGCTCACTCGGAATTTGACAGCTTGGTTGTTTTACATTCGATTTTCATAATTTTTCGTGCCTTTCCAGCAACGTCCTGCAATTTCAGGCTGATCGGAGTAAAGAGAAGTGAGTTATAGGAATTTTACTAAAATGTTATGGTGATATCCCTTATAGCCAAAGCAGCCTTGGACTAGGAGGTTTTTCGGCTCACTCGGAATTTGACAGTTTGGTTGTTTTAGATTCGATTTTCATAATTTTTCGTGCCTAGAAAGCACAATACCTTTCCAGCAACCTCCCGGAATGTCACGCTGATCGGGGTAAAGAGAAGTGAGTTATAGGAATTTTACTAAAAAGTTATGGTGATATCACTTATGGCCAAAGCAGCCTTGGACTAGGAGGTTTTTCGGCTCACTCGGAATTTGACGGTTTGGTTGTTTTACATTCGATTTTCATAATTTTTCGTGCCTAGAAAGCACAATACCTTTGCAGCAACCTCCCGAAATTTCACGCTTATTGGAGTAAAGAGAAGTGAGTTATAGGAATTTTACTAAAAAGTTATGGTGATATCATTTATAGCCAAAGCAGCCTTGGACTAGGAGGTTTTTCGACTCACTCGGAATTTGACAGTTTGGTTGTTTTGCATTCGATTTCCATAATTGTTCGTGCCTAGAAAGCACAATACCTTTGCAGCAACCTCCCGAAATGTCACGCTGATCGGAGTAAAGAGAAGTGAGTTATAGGAATTTTACTAAAAAGTTATGGTGATATCACTTATAGCCAAAGCAGCCTTGGACTAGGAGGTTTTTCGGCTCACTCGGAATTTGACAGCTTGGTTGTTTTACATTCCATTTTCATAATTTTTCGTGCCTAGAAAGCCCAATACCTTTCCAGCAACCTCCCGGAATGTCACGCTGATCGGGGTAAAGAGAAGTGAGTTATAGGAATTTTACTAAAAAGTTATGGTGATATCACTTATAGCCAAAGCAGCCTTGGACTAGGAGGTTTTTCGGCTCACTCGGAATTTGACGGTTTATTTGTTTTACATTCGATTTTCATAATTTTTCGTGCCTAGAAAGCACAATACCTTTGCAGCAACCTCCCGAAATTTCACGCTTATTGGAGTAAAGAGAAGTGAGTTATAGGAATTTTACTAAAAAGTTATGGTGATATCATTTATAGCCAAAGCAGCCTTGGACTAGGAGGTTTTTCGACTCACTCGGAATTTGACAGTTTGGTTGTTTTGCATTCGATTTCCATAATTGTTCGTGCCTAGAAAGCACAATACCTTTGCAGCAACCTCCCGAAATGTCACGCTGATCGGAGTAAAGAGAAGTGAGTTATAGGAATTTTACTAAAAAGTTATGGTGATATCACTTATAGCCAAAGCAGCCTTGGACTAGGAGGTTTTTCGGCTCACTCGGAATTTGACAGCTTGGTTGTTTTACATTCGATTTTCATAATTTTTCGTGCCTAGAAAGCACAATACCTTTCCAGCAACCTCCCGGAATGTCACGCTGATCGGGGTAAAGAGAAGTGAGTTATAGGAATTTTACTAAAAAGTTATGGTGATATCACTTATAGCCAAAGCAGCCTTGGACTAGGAGGTTTTTCGGCTCACTCGGAATTTGACGGTTTATTTGTTTTACATTCGATTTTCATAATTTTTCGTGCCTAGAAAGCACAATACCTTTGCAGCAACCTCCCGAAATTTCACGCTTATTGGAGTAAAGAGAAGTGAGTTATAGGAATTTTACTAAAAAGTTATGGTGATATCATTTATAGCCAAAGCAGCCTTGGACTAGGAGGTTTTTCGACTCACTCGGAATTTGACAGTTTGGTTGTTTTGCATTCGATTTCCATAATTGTTCGTGCCTAGAAAGCACAATACCTTTGCAGCAACCTCCCGAAATGTCACGCTGATCGGAGTAAAGAGAAGTGAATTATGGGAATTTTACTAAAAAGTTATGGTGATATCACTTATAGCCAAAGCAGCCTTGGACTAGGAGGTTTTTCGGCTCACTCGGAATTTGACAGTTTGGTTGTTTTAGATTCGATTTTCATAATTTTTCGTGCCTAGAAAGCACAGCGCCTTTGCAGAAATCTCCTGAAATTTCCCGCTGATCGGAGTAAAGAGAAGTGAGTTATAGGAATTTTACTAAAATGTTATGGTGATATCACTTATAGCCAAAGCAGCCTTGGACTAGGAGGTTTTTCGGCTCACTCGGAATTTGACGGTTTGGTTGTTTTACATTCGATTTGATAATTTTTCGTGCCTAGAAAGCACAATACCTTTGCAGCAACCTCCCGAAATTTCACGCTTATTGGAGTAAAGAGAAGTGAGTTATAGGAATTTTACTAAAAAGTTATGGTGATATCATTTATAGCCAAAGCAGCCTTGGACTAGGAGGTTTTTCGACTCACTCGGAATTTGACAGTTTGGTTGTTTTGCATTCGATTTCCATAATTGTTCGTGCCTAGAAAGCACAATACCTTTGCAGCAACCTCCCGAAATGTCACGCTGATCGGAGTAAAGAGAAGTGAGTTATAGGAATTTTACTAAAAAGTTATGGTGATATCACTTATAGCCAAAGCAGCCTTGGACTAGGAGGTTTTTCGGCTCACTCGGAATTTGACAGCTTGGTTGTTTTACATTCCATTTTCATAATTTTTCGTGCCTAGAAAGCCCAATACCTTTCCAGCAACCTCCCGGAATGTCACGCTGATCGGGGTAAAGAGAAGTGAGTTATAGGAATTTTACTAAAAAGTTATGGTGATATCACTTATAGCCAAAGCAGCCTTGGACTAGGAGGTTTTTCGGCTCACTCGGAATTTGACAGTTTGGTTGTTTTAGATTCGATTTTCATAATTTTTCGTGCCTAGAAAGCACAATACCTTTCCAGCAACCTCCCGGAATGTCACGCTGATCGGGGTAAAGAGAAGTGAGTTATAGGAATTTTACTAAAAAGTTATGGTGATATCACTTATGGCCAAAGCAGCCTTGGACTAGGAGGTTTTTCGGCTCACTCGGAATTTGACGGTTTGGTTGTTTTACATTCGATTTTCATAATTTTTCGTGCCTAGAAAGCACAATACCTTTGCAGCAACCTCCCGAAATTTCACGCTTATTGGAGTAAAGAGAAGTGAGTTATAGGAATTTTACTAAAAAGTTATGGTGATATCATTTATAGCCAAAGCAGCCTTGGACTAGGAGGTTTTTCGACTCACTCGGAATTTGACAGTTTGGTTGTTTTGCATTCGATTTCCATAATTGTTCGTGCCTAGAAAGCACAATACCTTTGCAGCAACCTCCCGAAATGTCACGCTGATCGGAGTAAAGAGAAGTGAGTTATAGGAATTTTACTAAAAAGTTATGGTGATATCACTTATAGCCAAAGCAGCCTTGGACTAGGAGGTTTTTCGGCTCACTCGGAATTTGACAGCTTGGTTGTTTTACATTCCATTTTCATAATTTTTCGTGCCTAGAAAGCCCAATACCTTTCCAGCAACCTCCCGGAATGTCACGCTGATCGGGGTAAAGAGAAGTGAGTTATAGGAATTTTACTAAAAAGTTATGGTGATATCACTTATAGCCAAAGCAGCCTTGGACTAGGAGGTTTTTCGGCTCACTCGGAATTTGACGGTTTATTTGTTTTACATTCGATTTTCATAATTTTTCGTGCCTAGAAAGCACAATACCTTTGCAGCAACCTCCCGAAATTTCACGCTTATTGGAGTAAAGAGAAGTGAGTTATAGGAATTTTACTAAAAAGTTATGGTGATATCATTTATAGCCAAAGCAGCCTTGGACTAGGAGGTTTTTCGACTCACTCGGAATTTGACAGTTTGGTTGTTTTGCATTCGATTTCCATAATTGTTCGTGCCTAGAAAGCACAATACCTTTGCAGCAACCTCCCGAAATGTCACGCTGATCGGAGTAAAGAGAAGTGAGTTATAGGAATTTTACTAAAAAGTTATGGTGATATCACTTATAGCCAAAGCAGCCTTGGACTAGGAGGTTTTTCGGCTCACTCGGAATTTGACAGCTTGGTTGTTTTACATTCGATTTTCATAATTTTTCGTGCCTAGAAAGCACAATACCTTTCCAGCAACCTCCCGGAATGTCACGCTGATCGGGGTAAAGAGAAGTGAGTTATAGGAATTTTACTAAAAAGTTATGGTGATATCACTTATAGCCAAAGCAGCCTTGGACTAGGAGGTTTTTCGGCTCACTCGGAATTTGACGGTTTATTTGTTTTACATTCGATTTTCATAATTTTTCGTGCCTAGAAAGCACAATACCTTTGCAGCAACCTCCCGAAATTTCACGCTTATTGGAGTAAAGAGAAGTGAGTTATAGGAATTTTACTAAAAAGTTATGGTGATATCATTTATAGCCAAAGCAGCCTTGGACTAGGAGGTTTTTCGACTCACTCGGAATTTGACAGTTTGGTTGTTTTGCATTCGATTTCCATAATTGTTCGTGCCTAGAAAGCACAATACCTTTGCAGCAACCTCCCGAAATGTCACGCTGATCGGAGTAAAGAGAAGTGAATTATGGGAATTTTACTAAAAAGTTATGGTGATATCACTTATAGCCAAAGCAGCCTTGGACTAGGAGGTTTTTCGGCTCACTCGGAATTTGACGGTTTGGTTGTTTTGCTTTCGATTTTCATAATTGTTCGTGCCTAGAAAGCACAATACCGTTGCAGCAACCTCCCGCAATTTCAGGCTTATTGGAGTAAAGAGAAGTGAGTTATAGGAATTTTACTAAAAAGTTATGGTGATATCACTTATAGCCAAAGCAACCTTGGACTAGGAGGTTTTTCGGCTCACTCGGAATTTGACAGTTTGGTTGTTTTACATTCGATTTTCATAATTTTTCGTGCCTTGAAAGCACAATGCCTTTGCAGCTACCTCCTGTAATTTCACGCTGAGCGGAGTAAAGAGAAGTGAGTTATAGAAATTTTACTAAAAAGTTATGGTGATATCACTTATAGCCAAAGCAGCCTTAGACTAGGAGGTTTTTCGGCTCACTCGGAATTTGACAGTTTGGTTGTTTTAGATTCGATTTTCATAATTTTTCGTGCCTAGAAAGCACAATACCTTTCCAGCAACCTGCCGGAATGTCACGCTGATCGGGGTAAAGAGAAGTGAGTTATAGGAATTTAACTAAAAAGTTATGGTGATATCACTTATGGCCAAAGCAGCCTTGGACTAGGAGGTTTTTCGGCTCACTCGGAATTTGACGGTTTGGTTGTTTTACATTCGATTTTCATAATTTTTCGTGCCTAGAAAGCACAATACCTTTGCAGCAACCTCCCGAAATTTCACGCTTATTGGAGTAAAGAGAAGTGAGTTATAGGAATTTTACTAAAAAGTTATGGTGATATCATTTATAGCCAAAGCAGCCTTGGACTAGGAGGTTTTTCGACTCACTCGGAATTTGACAGTTTGGTTGTTTTGCATTCGATTTCCATAATTGTTCGTGCCTAGAAAGCACAATACCTTTGCAGCAACCTCCCGAAATGTCACGCTGATCGGAGTAAAGAGAAGTGAGTTATAGGAATTTTACTAAAAAGTTATGGTGATATCACTTATAGCCAAAGCAGCCTTGGACTAGGAGGTTTTTCGGCTCACTCGGAATTTGACAGCTTGGTTGTTTTACTTTCGATTTTCATAATTTTTCGTGCCTAGAAAGCACAGCGCCTTTGCAGCAACCTTCCGAAATTTCAGGCTGATCGGAATAGAGAGAAGTGAGTTATAGGAATTTTACTAAAAAGTTATGGTGATATCACTTATAGCCAAAGCAGCCTTGGACTAGGAGGTTTTTCGGCTCACTCGGAATTTGACAGTTTGGTTGTTTTGCTTTCGATTTTTATAATTGTTCGTGCCTAGAAAGCACAATACCTTTGCAGCAACCTCCCACAATTTCAGGCTTATTGGAGTAAAGAGAAGTGAGTTATAGGAATTTTACTAAAAAGTTATGGTGATATCACTTATAGCCAAAGCAGCCTTGGACTAGGAGGTTTTTCGGCTCACTCGGAATTTGACAGTTTGGTTGTTTTGCTTTCGATTTTCATAATTGTTCGTGCCTAGAAAGCACAATACCTTTGCAGCAACCTCCCGCAATTTCAGGCTTATTGGAGTAAAGAGAAGTGAGTTATAGGAATTTTACTAAAAAGTTATGGTGATATCACTTATAGCCAAAGCAACCTTGGACTAGGAGGTTTTTCGGCTCACTCGGAATTTGACAGTTTGGTTGTTTTACATTCGATTTTCATAATTTTTCGTGCCTAGAAAGCACAATGCCTTTGCAGCTACCTCCTGTAATTTCACGCTGATCGGAGTAAAGAGAAGTGAGTTATAGAAATTTTACTAAAAAGTTATGGTGATATCACTTATAGCCAAAGCAGCCTTGGACTAGGAGGTTTTTCGGCTCACTCGGAATTTGACAGTTTGGTTGTTTTAGATTCGATTTTCATAATTTTTCGTGCCTAGAAAGCACAGTGCCTTTGCAGCAACCTCCCGGGATGTCACGCTGATCGGGGTAAAGAGAAGTGAGTTATAGGAATTTTACTAAAAAGTTATGGTGATATCACTAATAGCCAAAGCAGCCTTGGACTAGGAGGTTTTTCGGCTCACTCGGAATTTGACAGTTTGGTTGTTTTACATTCGATTTTCATAATTTTTCGTAGCTAGAAAGCACAGTGCCTGTGCAGCAGCCTCCCGAAATGTCACGCTGATCGGGGTAAAGAGAAGTGAGTTATAGGAATTTTACTAAAAAGTTATGGTGATATCACTTATAGCCAAAGCAGCCTTGGACTAGGAGGTGTTTCGGCTCACTCGGAATTTGACAGCTTGGTTGTTTTAGATTCGATTTTGATAATTTTTCGTGCCTAGAAAGCAGAATGCCTTTGCAGCAACCTCCTGAAATTTTCCGCTGATCGGAGTAAACAGAAGTGAGTTATAGGAATTTTACTAAAAAGTTATGGTGATATCACTTATAGCCAAAGCAGCCTTGCACTAGGAGGTTTTTCGACTCACTCGGAATTTGACAGTTTGGTTGTTTTAGATTCGATTTTGGTAATTTTTCGTGCCTAGAAAGCATAATGCCTTTGCAGAAATCTCCTGAAATTTCACGCTGATCGGAGTAAAGAGAAGTGAGTTATAGGAATTTTACTAAAAAGTTATGGTGATATCACTTATAGCCAAAGCAGCCTTGGACTAGGAGGTTTTTCGGCTCACTCGGAATTTGACAGCTTGGTTGTTTTACATTCGATTTTCATAATTTTTCGTGCCTAGAAAGCACAGCGCCTTTGCAGCAACCTCCCGAAATTTCAGGCTGATCGGAATAGAGAGAAGTGAGTTATAGGAATTTTACTAAAAAGTTATGGTGATATCACTTATAGCCAAAGCAGCCTTGGACTAGGAGGTGTTTCGGCTCACTCGGAATTTGACAGCTTGGTTGTTTTAGATTCGATTTTGATAATTTTTCGTGCCTAGAAAGCACAATACCTTTGCAGCAACCTCCTGAAATTTCACGCTTATCGGAATAAAGCGAAGCGAGTTATAGGAATTTTACTAAAAAGTTATGGTGATATCACCAATAGCCAATGCAGCCTTGGACTAGGAGGTTTTTCGGCTCACTCGGAATTTGACAGTTTGGTTGTTTTACATTCGATTTTCATAATTTTTCGTAGCTACAAAGCACAGTGCCTTTGCAGCAACCTCCCGAAATTTCAGGCTTATCGGAGTAAAGAGAAGTGAGTTATAGGAATTTTACTAAAAAGTTATGGTGATATCATTTATAGCCAAAGCAGCCTTGGACTAGGAGGTTTTTCGACTCACTCGGAATTTGACAGTTTGGTTGTTTTGCATTCGATTTCCATAATTGTTCGTGCCTAGAAAGCACAATACCTTTGCAGCAACCTCCCGAAATGTCACGCTGATCGGAGTAAAGAGAAGTGAGTTATAGGAATTTTACTAAAAAGTTATGGTGATATCACTTATAGCCAAAGCAGCCTTAGACTAGGAGGTTTTTCGGCTCACTCGGAATTTGACAGCTTGGTTGTTTTACATTCGATTTTCATAATTTTTCGTAGCTACAAAGCACAGTGCCTTTGCAGCAACCTTCCGAAATTTCAGGCTGATCGGAAAAGAGAGAAGTGAGTTATAGGAATTTTACTAAAAAGGTATGGTGATATCACTTATAGCCAAAGCAGCCTTGGACTAGGAGGTTTTTCGGCTCACTCGGAATTTGACAGTTTGGTTGTTTTGCTTTCGATTTTCATAATTGTTCGTGCCTAGAAAGCACAATACCTTTGCAGCAACCTCCCGAAATGTCACGCTGATCGGAGTAAAGAGAAGTGAGTTATAGGAATTTTACTAAAAAGTTATGGTGATATCACTTATCGCCAAAGCAGCCTTGGACTAGGAGGGTTTTCGGCTCACTCGGAATTTGACAGTTTGGTTGTTTTGCTTTCGATTTTCATAATTGTTCGTGCCTAGAAAGCACAATACCTTTGCAGCAACCTCCCGGGATGTCACGCTGATCGGGGTAAAGAGAAGTGAGTTATAGGAATTTTACTAAAAAGTTATGGTGATATCACTTATAGCCAAAGCAGCCTTGGACTAGGAGGTGTTTCGGCTCACTCGGAATTTGACAGCTTGGTTGTTTTAGATTCGATTTTGATAATTTTTCGTGCCTAGAAAGCAGAATGCCTTTGCAGCAACCTCCTGAAATTTTCCGCTGATCGGAGTAAACAGAAGTGAGTTATAGGAATTTTACTAAAAAGTTATGGTGATATCACTTATAGCCAAAGCAGCCTTGGACTAGGAGGTGTTTCGGCTCACTCGGAATTTGACAGCTTGGTTGTTTTAGATTCGATTTTGATAATTTTTCGTGCCTAGAAAGCAGAATGCCTTTGCAGCAACCTCCTGAAATTTTCCGCTGATCGGAGTAAACAGAAGTGAGTTATAGGAATTTTACTAAAAAGTTATGGTGATATCACTTATAGCCAAAGCAGCCTTGCACTAGGAGGTTTTTCGACTCACTCGGAATTTGACAGTTTGGTTGTTTTAGATTCGATTTTGGTAATTTTTCGTGCCTAGAAAGCATAATGCCTTTGCAGAAATCTCCTGAAATTTCACGCTGATCGGAGTAAAGAGAAGTGAGTTATAGGAATTTTACTAAAAAGTTATGGTGATATCCCTTATAGCCAAAGCAGCCTTGGACTAGGAGGTTTTTCGGCTCACTCGGAATTTGACAGTTTGGTTGTTTTATATTCGATTTTCATAATTTTTCGTGCCTAGAAAGCACAGCGCCTTTGCAGAAATCTCCTGAAATTTCCCGCTGATCGGAGTAAAGAGAAGTGAGTTATAGGAATTTTACTAAAATGTTATGGTGATATCACTTATAGCCAAAGCAGCCTTGGACTAGGAGGTTTTTCGGCTCACTCGGAATTTGACAGCTTGGTTGTTTTACATTCGATTTTCATAATTTTTCGTGCCTTTCCAGCAACGTCCTGCAATTTCAGGCTGATCGGAGTAAAGAGAAGTGAGTTATAGGAATTTTACTAAAATGTTATGGTGATATCCCTTATAGCCAAAGCAGCCTTGGACTAGGAGGTTTTTCGGCTCACTCGGAATTTGACAGTTTGGTTGTTTTGCTTTCGATTTTCATAATTGTTCGTGCCTAGAAAGCACAATACCTTTGCAGCAACCTCCCGAAATTTCACGCTTATTGGAGTAAAGAGAAGTGAGTTATAGGAATTTTACTAAAAAGTTATGGTGATATCATTTATAGCCAAAGCAGCCTTGGACTAGGAGGTTTTTCGACTCACTCGGAATTTGACAGTTTGGTTGTTTTGCATTCGATTTCCATAATTGTTCGTGCCTAGAAAGCACAATACCTTTGCAGCAACCTCCCGAAATGTCACGCTGATCGGAGTAAAGAGAAGTGAGTTATAGGAATTTTACTAAAAAGTTATGGTGATATCACTTATAGCCAAAGCAGCCTTGGACTAGGAGGTTTTTCGGCTCACTCGGAATTTGACAGCTTGGTTGTTTTACATTCGATTTTCATAATTTTTCGTGCCTAGAAAGCACAATACCTTTCCAGCAACCTCCCGGAATGTCACGCTGATCGGGGTAAAGAGAAGTGAGTTATAGGAATTTTACTAAAAAGTTATGGTGATATCACTTATAGCCAAAGCAGCCTTGGACTAGGAGGTTTTTCGGCTCACTCGGAATTTGACGGTTTATTTGTTTTACATTCGATTTTCATAATTTTTCGTGCCTAGAAAGCACAATACCTTTGCAGCAACCTCCCGAAATTTCACGCTTATTGGAGTAAAGAGAAGTGAGTTATAGGAATTTTACTAAAAAGTTATGGTGATATCATTTATAGCCAAAGCAGCCTTGGACTAGGAGGTTTTTCGACTCACTCGGAATTTGACAGTTTGGTTGTTTTGCATTCGATTTCCATAATTGTTCGTGCCTAGAAAGCACAATACCTTTGCAGCAACCTCCTGAAATTTTCCGCTGATCGGAGTAAACAGAAGTGAGTTATAGGAATTTTACTAAAAAGTTATGGTGATATCACTTATAGCCAAAGCAGCCTTGCACTAGGAGGTTTTTCGACTCACTCGGAATTTGACAGTTTGGTTGTTTTAGATTCGATTTTCATAATTTTTCGTGCCTAGAAAGCACAGCGCCTTTGCAGAAATCTCCTGAAATTTCCCGCTGATCGGAGTAAAGAGAAGTGAGTTATAGGAATTTTACTAAAATGTTATGGTGATATCACTTATAGCCAAAGCAGCCTTGGACTAGGAGGTTTTTCGGCTCACTCGGAATTTGACAGCTTGGTTGTTTTACATTCGATTTTCATAATTTTTCGTGCCTTTCCAGCAACGTCCTGCAATTTCAGGCTGATCGGAGTAAAGAGAAGTGAGTTATAGGAATTTTACTAAAAAGTTATGGTGATATCCCTTATAGCCAAAGCAGCCTTGGACTAGGAGGTTTTTCGGCTCACTCGGAATTTGACAGTTTGGTTGTTTTAGATTCGATTTTCATAATTTTTCGTGCCTAGAAAGCACAGCGCCTTTGCAGAAATCTCCTGAAATTTCACGCTGATCGGAGTAAAGAGAAGTGAGTTATAGGAATTTTACTAAAAAGTTATGGTGATATCCCTTATAGCCAAAGCAGCCTTGGACTAGGAGGTTTTTCGGCTCACTCGGAATTTGACAGTTTGGTTGTTTTAGATTCGATTTTCATAATTTTTCGTGCCTAGAAAGCACAGCGCCTTTGCAGAAATCTCCTGAAATTTCCCGCTGATCGGAGTAAAGAGAAGTGAGTTATAGGAATTTTACTAAAATGTTATGGTGATATCACTTATAGCCAAAGCAGCCTTGGACTAGGAGGTTTTTCGGCTCACTCGGAATTTGACAGCTTGGTTGTTTTACATTCGATTTTCATAATTTTTCGTGCCTTTCCAGCAACGTCCTGCAATTTCAGGCTGATCGGAGTAAAGAGAAGTGAGTTATAGGAATTTTACTAAAATGTTATGGTGATATCCCTTATAGCCAAAGCAGCCTTGGACTAGGAGGTTTTTCGGCTCACTCGGAATTTGACAGTTTGGTTGTTTTGCTTTCGATTTTCATAATTGTTCGTGCCTAGAAAGCACAATACCTTTGCAGCAACCTCCCGAAATTTCACGCTTATTGGAGTAAAGAGAAGTGAGTTATAGGAATTTTACTAAAAAGTTATGGTGATATCATTTATAGCCAAAGCAGCCTTGGACTAGGAGGTTTTTCGACTCACTCGGAATTTGACAGTTTGGTTGTTTTGCATTCGATTTTGATAATTTTTCGTGCCTAGAAAGCACAATACCTTTGCAGCAACCTCCTGAAATTTTCCGCTGATCGGAGTAAACAGAAGTGAGTTATAGGAATTTTACTAAAAAGTTATGGTGATATCACTTATAGCCAAAGCAGCCTTGCACTAGGAGGTTTTTCGACTCACTCGGAATTTGACAGTTTGGTTGTTTTAGATTCGATTTTGGTAATTTTTCGTGCCTAGAAAGCATAATGCCTTTGCAGAAATCTCCTGAAATTTCACGCTGATCGGAGTAAAGAGAAGTGAGTTATAGGAATTTTACTAAAAAGTTATGGTGATATCCCTTATAGCCAAAGCAGCCTTGGACTAGGAGGTTTTTCGGCTCACTCGGAATTTGACAGTTTGGTTGTTTTAGATTCGATTTTCATAATTTTTCGTGCCTAGAAAGCACAGCGCCTTTGCAGAAATCTCCTGAAATTTCCCGCTGATCGGAGTAAAGAGAAGTGAGTTATAGGAATTTTACTAAAATGTTATGGTGATATCACTTATAGCCAAAGCAGCCTTGGACTAGGAGGTTTTTCGGCTCACTCGGAATTTGACAGCTTGGTTGTTTTACATTCGATTTTCATAATTTTTCGTGCCTTTCCAGCAACGTCCTGCAATTTCAGGCTGATCGGAGTAAAGAGAAGTGAGTTATAGGAATTTTACTAAAATGTTATGGTGATATCCCTTATAGCCAAAGCAGCCTTGGACTAGGAGGTTTTTCGGCTCACTCGGAATTTGACAGTTTGGTTGTTTTGCTTTCGATTTTCATAATTGTTCGTGCCTAGAAAGCACAATACCTTTGCAGCAACCTCCCGAAATTTCACGCTTATTGGAGTAAAGAGAAGTGAGTTATAGGAATTTTACTAAAAAGTTATGGTGATATCATTTATAGCCAAAGCAGCCTTGGACTAGGAGGTTTTTCGACTCACTCGGAATTTGACAGTTTGGTTGTTTTGCATTCGATTTCCATAATTGTTCGTGCCTAGAAAGCACAATACCTTTGCAGCAACCTCCCGAAATGTCACGCTGATCGGAGTAAAGAGAAGTGAGTTATAGGAATTTTACTAAAAAGTTATGGTGATATCACTTATAGCCAAAGCAGCCTTGGACTAGGAGGTTTTTCGGCTCACTCGGAATTTGACAGCTTGGTTGTTTTACATTCGATTTTCATAATTTTTCGTGCCTAGAAAGCACAATACCTTTCCAGCAACCTCCCGGAATGTCACGCTGATCGGGGTAAAGAGAAGTGAGTTATAGGAATTTTACTAAAAAGTTATGGTGATATCACTTATAGCCAAAGCAGCCTTGGACTAGGAGGTTTTTCGGCTCACTCGGAATTTGACGGTTTATTTGTTTTACATTCGATTTTGATAATTTTTCGTGCCTAGAAAGCACAATACCTTTGCAGCAACCTCCCGAAATTTCACGCTTATTGGAGTAAAGAGAAGTGAGTTATAGGAATTTTACTAAAAAGTTATGGTGATATCATTTATAGCCAAAGCAGCCTTGGACTAGGAGGTTTTTCGACTCACTCGGAATTTGACAGTTTGGTTGTTTTGCATTCGATTTCCATAATTGTTCGTGCCTAGAAAGCACAATACCTTTGCAGCAACCTCCCGAAATGTCACGCTGATCGGAGTAAAGAGAAGTGAGTTATAGGAATTTTACTAAAAAGTTATGGTGATATCACTTATAGCCAAAGCAGCCTTGGACTAGGAGGTTTTTCGGCTCCCTCGGAATTTGACAGCTTGGTTGTTTTACATTCGATTTTCATAATTTTTCGTGCCTAGAAAGCACAATACCTTTCCAGCAACCTCCCGGAATGTCACGCTGATCGGGGTAAAGAGAAGTGAGTTATAGGAATTTTACTAAAAAGTTATGGTGATATCACTTATAGCCAAAGCAGCCTTGGACTAGGAGGTTTTTCGGCTCACTCGGAATTTGACGGTTTATTTGTTTTACATTCGATTTTCATAATTTTTCGTGCCTAGAAAGCACAATACCTTTGCAGCAACCTCCCGAAATTTCACGCTTATTGGAGTAAAGAGAAGTGAGTTATAGGAATTTTACTAAAAAGTTATGGTGATATCATTTATAGCCAAAGCAGCCTTGGACTAGGAGGTTTTTCGACTCACTCGGAATTTGACAGTTTGGTTGTTTTACATTCGATTTCCATAATTGTTCGTGCCTGGAAAGCACAATACCTTTGCAGCAACCTCCCGAAATGTCACGCTGATCGGAGTAAAGGCATTTGAATTATAGGAATTTTACTAAAAAGTTATGGTGATATCACTTATAGCCAAAGCAGCCTTGGACTAGGAGGTTTTTCGGCTCACTCGGAATTTGACGGTTTGGTTGTTTTGCTTTCGATTTTCATAATTGTTCGTGCCTAGAAAGCACAATACCGTTGCAGCAACCTCCCGCAATTTCAGGCTTATTGGAGTAAAGAGAAGTGAGTTATAGGAATTTTACTAAAAAGTTATGGTGATATCACTTATAGCCAAAGCAACCTTGGGCTAGGAGGTTTTTCGGCTCACTCGGAATTTGACAGTTTGGTTGTTTTACATTCGATTTTCATAATTTTTCGTGCCTTGAAAGCACAATGCCTTTGCAGCTACCTCCTGTAATTTCACGCTGAGCGGAGTAAAGAGAAGTGAGTTATAGAAATTTTACTAAAAAGTTATGGTGATATCACTTATAGCCAAAGCAGCCTTGGACTAGGAGGTTTTTCGGCTCACTCGGAATTTGACAGTTTGGTTGTTTTACATTCGATTTTCATAATTTTTCGTGCCTAGAAAGCACAGTGCCTTTGCAGCAACCTCCCGGGATGTCACGCTGATCGGGGTAAAGAGAAGTGAGTTATAGGAATTTTACTAAAAAGTTATGGTGATATCACCTATAGCCAAAGCAGCCTTGCACTAGGAGGTTTTTCGACTCACTCGGAATTTGACAGTTTGGTTGTTTTACATTCGATTTTCATAATTTTTCGTGCCTAGAAAGCACAGTGCCTTTGCAGAAATCTCCTGAAATTTCACGCTGATCGGAGTAAAGAGAAGTGAGTTATAGGAATTTTACTAAAAAGTTATGGTGATATCACTTATAGCCAAAGCGGCCTTGGACTAGGAGGTTTTTCGGCTCACTCGGAATTTGACAGCTTGGTTGTTTTACATTCGATTTTCATAATTTTTCGTGCCTAGAAAGCACAGCGCCTTTGCAGAAATCTCCTGGAATTTCACGCTGATCGGAGTAAAGAGAAGTGAGTTATAGGAAGTTTACTAAAAAGTTATGGTGATATCACTTATAGCCAAAGCAGCCTTGGACTAGGAGGTTTTTCGGCTCACTCGGAATTTGACAGCTTGGTTGTTTTACATTCGATTTTCATAATTTTTCGTGCCTAGAAAGCACAATACCTTTGCAGCAACCTCCCGAAATGTCACGCTGATCGGAGTAAAGAGAAGTGAGTTATAGGAATTTTACTAAAAAGTTATGGTGATATCACTTATAGCCAAAGCAGCCTTGGACTAGGAGGTTTTTCGGCTCACTCGGAATTTGACAGTTTGGTTGTTTTACATTCGATTTTCATAATTTTTCGTGCCTAGAAAGCACAGTGCCTTTGCAGCAGCCTCCCGGGATGTCACGCTGATCGGGGTAAAGAGAAGTGAGTTATAGGAATTTTACTAAAAAGTTATGGTGATATCACTTATAGCCAAAGCAGCCTTGGACTAGGAGGTGTTTCGGCTCACTCGGAATTTGACAGCTTGGTTGTTTTAGATTCGATTTTGATAATTTTTCGTGCCTAGAAAGCAGAATGCCTTTGCAGCAACCTCCTGAAATTTTCCGCTGATCGGAGTAAACAGAAGTGAGTTATAGGAATTTTACTAAAAAGTTATGGTGATATCACTTATAGCCAAAGCAGCCTTGGACTAGGAGGTGTTTCGGCTCACTCGGAATTTGACAGCTTGGTTGTTTTAGATTCGATTTTCATAATTTTTCGTGCCTAGAAAGCAGAATGCCTTTGCAGCAACCTCCTGAAATTTTCCGCTGATCGGAGTAAACAGAAGTGAGTTATAGGAATTTTACTAAAAAGTTATGGTGATATCACTTATAGCCAAAGCAGCCTTGCACTAGGAGGTTTTTCGACTCACTCGGAATTTGACAGTTTGGTTGTTTTAGATTCGATTTTGGTAATTTTTCGTGCCTAGAAAGCATAATGCCTTTGCAGAAATCTCCTGAAATTTCACGCTGATCGGAGTAAAGAGAAGTGAGTTATAGGAATTTTACTAAAAAGTTATGGTGATATCCCTTATAGCCAAAGCAGCCTTGGACTAGGAGGTTTTTCGGCTCACTCGGAATTTGACAGTTTGGTTGTTTTAGATTCGATTTTCATAATTTTTCGTGCCTAGAAAGCACAGCGCCTTTGCAGAAATCTCCTGAAATTTCACGCTGATCGGAGTAAAGAGAAGTGAGTTATAGGAATTTTACTAAAATGTTATGGTGATATCACTTATAGCCAAAGCAGCCTTGGACTAGGAGGTTTTTCGGCTCACTCGGAATTTGACAGCTTGGTTGTTTTACATTCGATTTTCATAATTTTTCGTGCCTTTCCAGCAACGTCCTGCAATTTCAGGCTGATCGGAGTAAAGAGAAGTGAGTTATAGGAATTTTACTAAAATGTTATGGTGATATCCCTTATAGCCAAAGCAGCCTTGGACTAGGAGGTTTTTCGGCTCACTCGGAATTTGACAGTTTGGTTGTTTTAGATTCGATTTTCATAATTTTTCGTGCCTAGAAAGCACAATACCTTTCCAGCAACCTCCCGGAATGTCACGCTGATCGGGGTAAAGAAAAGTGAGTTATAGGAATTTTACTAAAAAGTTATGGTGATATCACTTATGGCCAAAGCAGCCTTGGACTAGGAGGTTTTTCGGCTCACTCGGAATTTGACAGCTTGGTTGTTTTACATTCGATTTTCATAATTTTTCGTGCCTAGAAAGCACAGCGCCTTTGCAGCTACCTCCTGTAATATCACGCTGATCGGAGTAAAGAGAAGTGAGTTATAGGAATTTTACTAAAAAGTTATGGTGATATCACTTATAGCCAAAGCAGCCTTGGACTAGGAGGTTTTTCGGCTCACTCGGAATTTGACAGTTTGGTTGTTTTGCTTTCGATTTTCATAATTGTTCGTGCCTAGAAAGCACAATACCTTTGCAGCAACCTCCCGCAATTTCAGGCTTATTGGAGTAAAGAGAAGTGAGTTATAGGAATTTTACTAAAAAGTTATGGTGATATCACTTATAGCCAAAGCAGCCTTGGACTAGGAGGTTTTTCGGCTCACTCGGAATTTGACAGTTTGGTTGTTTTGCTTTCGATTTTCATAATTGTTCGTGCCTAGAAAGCACAATACCTTTGCAGCAACCTCCCGCAATTTCAGGCTTATTGGAGTAAAGAGAAGTGAGTTATAGGAATTTTACTAAAAAGTTATGGTGATATCACTTATAGCCAAAGCAACCTTGGACTAGGAGGTTTTTCGGCTCACTCGGAGTTTGACAGTTTGGTTGTTTTACATTCGATTTTCATAATTTTTCGTGCCTAGAAAGCACAATGCCTTTGCAGCTACCTCCTGTAATTTCACGCTGATCGGAGTAAAGAGAAGTGAGTTATAGAAATTTTACTAAAAAGTTATGGTGATATCACTTATAGCCAAAGCAGCCTTGGACTAGGAGGTTTTTCGGCTCACTCGGAATTTGACAGTTTGGTTGTTTTAGATTCGATTTTCATAATTTTTCGTGCCTAGAAAGCACAGTGCCTTTGCAGCAACCTCCCGGGATGTCACGCTGATCGGGGTAAAGAGAAGTGAGTTATAGGAATTTTACTAAAAAGTTATGGTGATATCACTTATAGCCAAAGCAGCCTTGGACTAGGAGGTTTTTCGGCTCACTCGGAATTTGACAGTTTGGTTGTTTTACATTCGATTTTCATAATTTTTCGTAGCTAGAAAGCACAGTGCCTGTGCAGCAACCTCCCGAAATGTCACGCTGATCGGGGTAAAGAGAAGTGAGTTATAGGAATTTTACTAAAAAGTTATGGTGATATCACTTATAGCCAAAGCAGCCTTGGACTAGGAGGTGTTTCGGCTCACTCGGAATTTGACAGCTTGGTTGTTTTAGATTCGATTTTGATAATTTTTCGTGCCTAGAAAGCAGAATGCCTTTGCAGCAAGCTCCTGAAATTTTCCGCTGATCGGAGTAAACAGAAGTGAGTTATAGGAATTTTACTAAAAAGTTATGGTGATATCACTTATAGCCAAAGCAGCCTTGCACTAGGAGGTTTTTCGACTCACTCGGAATTTGACAGTTTGGTTGTTTTAGATTCGATTTTGGTAATTTTTCGTGCCTAGAAAGCATAATGCCTTTGCAGAAATCTCCTGAAATTTCACGCTGATCGGAGTAAAGAGAAGTGAGTTATAGGAATTTTACTAAAAAGTTATGGTGATATCACTTATAGCCAAAGCAGCCTTGGACTAGGAGGTTTTTCGGCTCACTCGGAATTTGACAGCTTGGTTGTTTTACATTCGATTTTCATAATTTTTCGTGCCTAGAAAGCACAGCGCCTTTGCAGCAACCTTCCGAAGTTTCAGGCTGATCGGAATAGAGAGAAGTGAGTTATAGGAATTTTACTAAAAAGTTATGGTGATATCACTTATAGCCAAAGCAGCCTTGGACTAGGAGGTGTTTCGGCTCACTCGGAATTTGACAGCTTGGTTGTTTTAGATTCGATTTTGATAATTTTTCGTGCCTAGAAAGCAGAATGCCTTTGCAGCAACCTCCTGAAATTTTCCGCTGATCGGAGTAAACAGAAGTGAGTTATAGGAATTTTACTAAAAAGTTATGGTGATATCACTTATAGCCAAAGCAGCCTTGGACTAGGAGGTGTTTCGGCTCACTCGGAATTTGACAGCTTGGTTGTTTTAGATTCGATTTTCATAATTTTTCGTGCCTAGAAAGCAGAATGCCTTTGCAGCAACCTCCTGAAATTTTCCGCTGATCGGAGTAAACAGAAGTGAGTTATAGGAATTTTACTAAAAAGTTATGGTGATATCACTTATAGCCAAAGCAGCCTTGCACTAGGAGGTTTTTCGACTCACTCGGAATTTGACAGTTTGGTTGTTTTAGATTCGATTTTGGTAATTTTTCGTGCCTAGAAAGCATAATGCCTTTGCAGAAATCTCCTGAAATTTCACGCTGATCGGAGTAAAGAGAAGTGAGTTATAGGAATTTTACTAAAAAGTTATGGTGATATCCCTTATAGCCAAAGCAGCCTTGGACTAGGAGGTTTTTCGGCTCACTCGGAATTTGACAGTTTGGTTGTTTTACATTCGATTTTCATAATTTTTCGTGCCTAGAAAGCACAGCGCCTTTGCAGAAATCTCCTGAAATTTCACGCTGATCGGAGTAAAGAGAAGTGAGTTATAGGAATTTTACTAAAATGTTATGGTGATATCACTTATAGCCAAAGCAGCCTTGGACTAGGAGGTTTTTCGGCTCACTCGGAATTTGACAGCTTGGTTGTTTTACATTCGATTTTCATAATTTTTCGTGCCTTTCCAGCAACGTCCTGCAATTTCAGGCTGATCGGAGTAAAGAGAAGTGAGTTATAGGAATTTTACTAAAATGTTATGGTGATATCCCTTATAGCCAAAGCAGCCTTGGACTAGGAGGTTTTTCGGCTCACTCGGAATTTGACAGTTTGGTTGTTTTAGATTCGATTTTCATAATTTTTCGTGCCTAGAAAGCACAATACCTTTCCAGCAACCTCCCGGAATGTCACGCTGATCGGGGTAAAGAGAAGTGAGTTATAGGAATTTTACTAAAAAGTTATGGTGATATCACTTATGGCCAAAGCAGCCTTGGACTAGGAGGTTTTTCGGCTCACTCGGAATTTGACGGTTTGGTTGTTTTACATTCGATTTTCATAATTTTTCGTGCCTAGAAAGCACAATACCTTTGCAGCAACCTCCCGAAATTTCACGCTTATTGGAGTAAAGAGAAGTGAGTTATAGGAATTTTACTAAAAAGTTATGGTGATATCATTTATAGCCAAAGCAGCCTTGGACTAGGAGGTTTTTCGACTCACTCGGAATTTGACAGTTTGGTTGTTTTGCATTCGATTTCCATAATTGTTCGTGCCTAGAAAGCACAATACCTTTGCAGCAACCTCCCGTAATGTCACGCTGATCGGAGTAAAGAGAAGTGAGTTATAGGAATTTTACTAAAAAGTTATGGTGATATCACTTATAGCCAAAGCAGCCTTGGACTAGGAGGTTTTTCGGCTCACTCGGAATTTGACAGCTTGGTTGTTTTACATTCGATTTTCATAATTTTTCGTGCCTAGAAAGCACATCGCCTTTGCAGCAACCTTCCGAAATTTCAGGCTGATCGGAATAGAGAGAAGTGAGTTATAGGAATTTTACTAAAAAGTTATGGTGATATCACTTATAGCCAAAGCAGCCTTGGACTAGGAGGTTTTTCGGCTCACTCGGAATTTGACAGTTTGGTTGTTTTGCTTTCGATTTTCATAATTGTTCGTGCCTAGAAAGCACAATACCTTTGCAGCAACCTCCCGCAATTTCAGGCTTATTGGAGTAAAGAGAAGTGAGTTATAGGAATTTTACTAAAAAGTTATGGTGATATCACTTATAGCCAAAGCAGCCTTGGACTAGGAGGTTTTTCGGCTCAATCGGAATTTGACAGTTTGGTTGTTTTGCTTTCGATTTTCATAATTGTTCGTGCCTAGAAAGCACAATACCTTTGCAGCAACCTCCCGCAATTTCAGGCTTATTGGAGTAAAGAGAAGTGAGTTATAGGAATTTTACTAAAAAGTTATGGTGATATCACTTATAGCCAAAGCAACCTTGGACTAGGAGGTTTTTCGGCTCACTCGGAGTTTGACAGTTTGGTTGTTTTACATTCGATTTTCATAATTTTTCGTGCCTAGAAAGCACAATGCCTTTGCAGCTACCTCCTGTAATTTCACGCTGATCGGAGTAAAGAGAAGTGAGTTATAGAAATTTTACTAAAAAGTTATGGTGATATCACTTATAGCCAAAGCAGCCTTGGACTAGGAGGTTTTTCGGCTCACTCGGAATTTGACAGTTTGGTTGTTTTAGATTCGATTTTCATAATTTTTCGTGCCTAGAAAGCACAGTGCCTTTACAGCAACCTCCCGGGATGTCACGCTGATCGGGGTAAAGAGAAGTGAGTTATAGGAATTTTACTAAAAAGTTATGGTGATATCACTTATAGCCAAAGCAGCCTTGGACTAGGAGGTTTTTCGGCTCACTCGGAATTTGACAGTTTGGTTGTTTTACATTCGATTTTCATAATTTTTCGTAGCTAGAAAGCACAGTGCCTGTGCAGCAACCTCCCGAAATGTCACGCTGATCGGGGTAAAGAGAAGTGAGTTATAGGAATTTTACTAAAAAGTTATGGTGATATCACTTATAGCCAAAGCAGCCTTGGACTAGGAGGTGTTTCGGCTCACTCGGAATTTGACAGCTTGGTTGTTTTAGATTCGATTTTGATAATTTTTCGTGCCTAGAAAGCAGAATGCCTTTGCAGCAACCTCCCGAAATGTCACGCTGATCGGAGTAAAGAGAAGTGAGTTATAGGAATTTTACTAGAAAGTTATTCACTTATAGCCAAAGCAGCCTTGCACTAGGAGGTTTTTCGACTCACTCGGAATTTGACAGTTTGGTTGTTTTAGATTCGATTTTGGTAATTTTTCGTGCCTAGAAAGCATAATGCCTTTGCAGAAATCTCCTGAAATTTCACGCTGATCGGAGTAAAGAGAAGTGAGTTATAGGAATTTTACTAAAAAGTTATGGTGATATCACTTATAGCCAAAGCAGCCTTGGACTAGGAGGTTTTTCGGCTCACTCGGAATTTGACAGCTTGGTTGTTTTACATTCGATTTTCATAATTTTTCGTGCCTAGAAAGCACAGCGCCTTTGCAGCAACCTTCCGAAATTTCAGGCTGATCGGAATAGAGAGAAGTGAGTTATAGGAATTTTACTAAAAAGTTATGGTGATATCACTTATAGCCAAAGCAGCCTTGGACTAGGAGGTGTTTCGGCTCACTCGGAATTTGACAGCTTGGTTGTTTTAGATTCGATTTTGATAATTTTTCGTGCCTAGAAAGCACAATACCTTTGCAGCAACCTCCTGAAACTTCACGCTTATCGGAATAAAGCGAAGCGAGTTATAGGAATTTTACTAAAAAGTTATGGTGATATCACCAATAGCCAATGCAGCCTTGGACTAGGAGGTTTTTCGGCTCACTCGGAATTTGACAGTTTGGTTGTTTTACATTCGATTTTCATAATTTTTCGTAGCTACAAAGCACAGTGCCTTTGCAGCAACCTCCCGAAATTTCAGGCTTATCGGAGTAAAGAGAAGTGAGTTATAGGAATTTTACTAAAAAGTTATGGTGATATCATTTATAGCCAAAGCAGCCTTGGACTAGGAGGTTTTTCGACTCACTCGGAATTTGACAGTTTGGTTGTTTTGCATTCGATTTCCATAATTGTTCGTGCCTAGAAAGCACAATACCTTTGCAGCAACCTCCCGAAATGTCACGCTGATCGGAGTAAAGAGAAGTGAGTTATAGGAATTTTACTAAAAAGTTATGGTGATATCACTTATAGCCAAAGCAGCCTTAGACTAGGAGGTTTTTCGGCTCACTCGGAATTTGACAGCTTGGTTGTTTTAGATTCGATTTTCATAATTTTTCGTAGCTACAAAGCACAGTGCCTTTGCAGCAACCTTCCGAAATTTCAGGCTGATCGGAAAAGAGAGAAGTGAGTTATAGGAATTTTACTAAAAAGGTATGGTGATATCACTTATAGCCAAAGCAGCCTTGGACTAGGAGGTTTTTCGGCTCACTCGGAATTTGACAGTTTGGTTGTTTTGCTTTCGATTTTCATAATTGTTCGTGCCTAGAAAGCACAATACCTTTGCAGCAACCTCCCGAAATGTCACGCTGATCGGAGTAAAGAGAAGTGAGTTATAGGAATTTTACTAAAAAGTTATGGTGATATCACTTATCGCCAAAGCAGCCTTGGACTAGGAGGTTTTTCGGCTCACTCGGAATTTGACAGTTTGGTTGTTTTGCTTTCGATTTTCATAATTGTTCGTGCCTAGAAAGCACAATACCTTTGCAGCAACCTCCCGGGATGTCACGCTGATCGGGGTAAAGAGAAGTGAGTTATAGGAATTTTACTAAAAAGTTATGGTGATATCACTTATAGCCAAAGCAGCCTTGGACTAGGAGGTGTTTCGGCTCACTCGGAATTTGACAGCTTGGTTGTTTTAGATTCGATTTTGATAATTTTTCGTGCCTAGAAAGCAGAATGCCTTTGCAGCAACCCCCTGAAATTTTCCGCTGATCGGAGTAAACAGAAGTGAGTTATAGGAATTTTACTAAAAAGTTATGGTGATATCACTTATAGCCAAAGCAGCCTTGGACTAGGAGGTGTTTCGGCTCACTCGGAATTTGACAGTTTGGTTGTTTTAGATTCGATTTTGATAATTTTTCGTGCCTAGAAAGCAGAATGCCTTTGCAGCAACCTCCTGAAATTTTCCGCTGATCGGAGTAAACAGAAGTGAGTTATAGGAATTTTACTAAAAAGTTATGGTGATATCACTTATAGCCAAAGCAGCCTTGGACTAGGAGGTGTTTCGGCTCACTCGGAATTTGACAGCTTGGTTGTTTTAGATTCGATTTTCATAATTGTTCGTGCCTAGAAAGCACAATACCTTTGCAGCAACCTCCCGCAATTTCAGGCTTATTGGAGTAAAGAGAAGTGAGTTATAGGAATTTTACTAAAAAGTTATGGTGATATCACTTATAGCCAAAGCAACCTTGGACTAGGAGGTTTTTCGGCTCACTCGGAGTTTGACAGTTTGGTTGTTTTACATTCGATTTTCATAATTTTTCGTGCCTAGAAAGCACAATGCCTTTGCAGCTACCTCCTGTAATTTCACGCTGATCGGAGTAAAGAGAAGTGAGTTATAGAAATTTTACTAAAAAGTTATGGTGATATCACTTATAGCCAAAGCAGCCTTGGACTAGGAGGTTTTTCGGCTCACTCGGAATTTGACAGTTTGGTTGTTTTAGATTCGATTTTCATAATTTTTCGTGCCTAGAAAGCACAGTGCCTTTGCAGCAACCTCCCGGGATGTCACGCTGATCGGGGTAAAGAGAAGTGAGTTATAGGAATTTTACTAAAAAGTTATGGTGATATCACTTATAGCCAAAGCAGCCTTGGACTAGGAGGTTTTTCGGCTCACTCGGAATTTGACAGTTTGGTTGTTTTACATTCGATTTTCATAATTTTTCGTAGCTAGAAAGCACAGTGCCTGTGCAGCAACCTCCCGAAATGTCACGCTGATCGGGGTAAAGAGAAGTGAGTTATAGGAATTTTACTAAAAAGTTATGGTGATATCACTTATAGCCAAAGCAGCCTTGGACTAGGAGGTGTTTCGGCTCACTCGGAATTTGACAGCTTGGTTGTTTTAGATTCGATTTTGATAATTTTTCGTGCCTAGAAAGCAGAATGCCTTTGCAGCAACCTCCTGAAATTTTCCGCTGATCGGAGTAAACAGAAGTGAGTTATAGGAATTTTACTAAAAAGTTATTCACTTATAGCCAAAGCAGCCTTGCACTAGGAGGTTTTTCGACTCACTCGGAATTTGACAGTTTGGTTGTTTTAGATTCGATTTTGGTAATTTTTCGTGCCTAGAAAGCATAATGCCTTTGCAGAAATCTCCTGAAATTTCACGCTGATCGGAGTAAAGAGAAGTGAGTTATAGGAATTTTACTAAAAAGTTATGGTGATATCACTTATAGCCAAAGCAGCCTTGGACTAGGAGGTTTTTCGGCTCACTCGGAATTTGACAGCTTGGTTGTTTTACATTCGATTTTCATAATTTTTCGTGCCTAGAAAGCACAGCGCCTTTGCAGCAACCTTCCGAAATTTCAGGCTGATCGGAATAGAGAGAAGTGAGTTATAGGAATTTTACTAAAAAGTTATGGTGATATCACTTATAGCCAAAGCAGCCTTGGACTAGGAGGTGTTTCGGCTCACTCGGAATTTGACAGCTTGGTTGTTTTAGATTCGATTTTGATAATTTTTCGTGCCTAGAAAGCACAATACCTTTGCAGCAACCTCCTGAAACTTCACGCTTATCGGAATAAAGCGAAGCGAGTTATAGGAATTTTACTAAAAAGTTATGGTGATATCACCAATAGCCAATGCAGCCTTGGACTAGGAGGTTTTTCGGCTCACTCGGAATTTGACAGTTTGGTTGTTTTACATTCGATTTTCATAATTTTTCGTAGCTACAAAGCACAGTGCCTTTGCAGCAACCTTCCGAAATTTCAGGCTGATCGGAAAAGAGAGAAGTGAGTTATAGGAATTTTACTAAAAAGGTATGGTGATATCACTTATAGCCAAAGCAGCCTTGGACTAGGAGGTTTTTCGGCTCACTCGGAATTTGACAGTTTGGTTGTTTTGCTTTCGATTTTCATAATTGTTCGTGCCTAGAAAGCACAATACCTTTGCAGCAACCTCCCGAAATGTCACGCTGATCGGAGTAAAGAGAAGTGAGTTATAGGAATTTTACTAAAAAGTTATGGTGATATCACTTATCGCCAAAGCAGCCTTGGACTAGGAGGTTTTTCGGCTCACTCGGAATTTGACAGTTTGGTTGTTTTGCTTTCGATTTTCATAATTGTTCGTGCCTAGAAAGCACAATACCTTTGCAGCAACCTCCCGGGATGTCACGCTGATCGGGGTAAAGAGAAGTGAGTTATAGGAATTTTACTAAAAAGTTATGGTGATATCACTTATAGCCAAAGCAGCCTTGGACTAGGAGGTGTTTCGGCTCACTCGGAATTTGACAGCTTGGTTGTTTTAGATTCGATTTTGATAATTTTTCGTGCCTAGAAAGCAGAATGCCTTTGCAGCAACCTCCTGAAATTTTCCGCTGATCGGAGTAAACAGGAGTGAGTTATAGGAATTTTACTAAAAAGTTATGGTGATATCACTTATAGCCAAAGCAGCCTTGGACTAGGAGGTGTTTCGGCTCACTCGGAATTTGACAGCTTGGTTGTTTTAGATTCGATTTTGATAATTTTTCGTGCCTAGAAAGCAGAATGCCTTTGCAGCAACCTCCTGAAATTTTCCGCTGATCGGAGTAAACAGAAGTGAGTTATAGGAATTTTACTAAAAAGTTATGGTGATATCACTTATAGCCAAAGCAGCCTTGCACTAGGAGGTTTTTCGACTCACTCGGAATTTGACAGTTTGGTTGTTTTAGATTCGATTTTGGTAATTTTTCGTGCCTAGAAAGCATAATGCCTTTGCAGAAATCTCCTGAAATTTCACGCTGATCGGAGTAAACAGAAGTGAGTTATAGGAATTTTACTAAAAAGTTATGGTGATATCCCTTATAGCCAAAGCAGCCTTGGACTAGGAGGTTTTTCGGCTCACTCGGAATTTGACAGTTTGGTTGTTTTAGATTCGATTTTCATAATTTTTCGTGCCTAGAAAGCACAGCGCCTTTGCAGAAATCTCCTGAAATGTCACACTGATCGGAGTAAAGAGAAGTGAGTTATAGGAATTTTACTAAAATGTTATGGTGATATCACTTATAGCCAAAGCAGCCTTGGACTAGGAGGTTTTTCGGCTCACTCGGAATTTGACAGCTTGGTTGTTTTACATTCGATTTTCATAATTTTTCGTGCCTTTCCAGCAACGTCCTGCAATTTCAGGCTGATCGGAGTAAAGAGAAGTGAGTTATAGGAATTTTACTAAAATGTTATGGTGATATCCCTTATAGCCAAAGCAGCCTTGGACTAGGAGGTTTTTCGGCTCACTCGGAATTTGACAGTTTGGTTGTTTTAGATTCGATTTTCATAATTTTTCGTGCCTAGAAAGCACAATACCTTTCCAGCAACCTCCCGGAATGTCACGCTGATCGGGGTAAAGAGAAGTGAGTTATAGGAATTTTACTAAAAAGTTATGGTGATATCACTTATGGCCAAAGCAGCCTTGGACTAGGAGGTTTTTCGGCTCACTCGGAATTTGACGGTTTGGTTGTTTTACATTCGATTTTCATAATTTTTCGTGCCTAGAAAGCACAATACCTTTGCAGCAACCTCCCGAAATTTCACGCTTATTGGAGTAAAGAGAAGTGAGTTATAGGAATTTTACTAAAAAGTTATGGTGATATCATTTATAGCCAAAGCAGCCTTGGACTAGGAGGTTTTTCGACTCACTCGGAATTTGACAGTTTGGTTGTTTTGCATTCGATTTCCATAATTGTTCGTGCCTAGAAAGCCCAATACCTTTGCAGCAACCTCCCGAAATGTCACGCTGATCGGAGTAAAGAGAAGTGAGTTATAGGAATTTTACTAAAAAGTTATGGTGATATCACTTATAGCCAAAGCAGCCTTGGACTAGGAGGTTTTTCGGCTCACTCGGAATTTGACAGCTTGGTTGTTTTACATTCGATTTTCATAATTTTTCGTGCCTAGAAAGCACAGCGCCTTTGCAGCAACCTTCCGAAATTTCAGGCTGATCGGAATAGAGAGAAGTGAGTTATAGGAATTTTACTAAAAAGTTATGGTGATATCACTTATAGCCAAAGCAGCCTTGGACTAGGAGGTTTTTCGGCTCACTCGGAATTTGACAGTTTGGTTGTTTTGCTTTCGATTTTCATAATTGTTCGTGCCTAGAAAGCACAATACCTTTGCAGCAACCTCCCGCAATTTCAGGCTTATTGGAGTAAAGAGAAGTGAGTTATAGGAATTTTACTAAAAAGTTATGGTGATATCACTTATAGCCAAAGCAGCCTTGGACTAGGAGGTTTTTCGGCTCACTCGGAATTTGACAGTTTGGTTGTTTTGCTTTCGATTTTCATAATTGTTCGTGCCTAGAAAGCACAATACCTTTGCAGCAACCTCCCGCAATTTCAGGCTTATTGGAGTAAAGAGAAGTGAGTTATAGGAATTTTACTAAAAAGTTATGGTGATATCACTTATAGCCAAAGCAACCTTGGACTAGGAGGTTTTTCGGCTCACTCGGAATTTGACAGTTTGGTTGTTTTAGATTCGATTTTCATAATTTTTCGTGCCTAGAAAGCACAATGCCTTTGCAGCTACCTCCTGTAATTTCACGCTGATCGGAGTAAAGAGAAGTGAGTTATAGAAATTTTACTAAAAAGTTATGGTGATATCACTTATAGCCAAAGCAGCCTTGGACTAGGAGGTTTTTCGGCTCACTCGGAATTTGACAGTTTGGTTGTTTTAGATTCGATTTTCATAATTTTTCGTGCCTAGAAAGCACAGTGCCTTTGCAGCAACCTCCCGGGATGTCACGCTGATCGGGGTAAAGAGAAGTGAGTTATAGGAATTTTACTAAAAAGTTATGGTGATATCACTTATAGCCAAAGCAGCCTTGGACTAGGAGGTTTTTCGGCTCACTCGGAATTTGACAGTTTGGTTGTTTTACATTCGATTTTCATAATTTTTCGTAGCTAGAAAGCACAGTGCCTGTGCAGCAACCTCCCGAAATGTCACGCTGATCGGGGTAAAGAGAAGTGAGTTATAGGAATTTTACTAAAAAGTTATGGTGATATCACTTATAGCCAAAGCAGCCTTGGACTAGGAGGTGTTTCGACTCACTCGGAATTTGACAGCTTGGTTGTTTTAGATTCGATTTTGATAATTTTTCGTGCCTAGAAAGCAGAATGCCTTTGCAGCAACCTCCTGAAATTTTCCGCTGATCGGAGTAAACAGAAGTGAGTTATAGGAATTTTACTAAAAAGTTATGGTGATATCACTTATAGCCAAAGCAGCCTTGCACTAGGAGGTTTTTCGACTCACTCGGAATTTGACAGTTTGGTTGTTTTAGATTCGATTTTGGTAATTTTTCGTGCCTAGAAAGCATAATGCCTTTGCAGAAATCTCCTGAAATTTCACGCTGATCGGAGTAAAGAGAAGTGAGTTATAGGAATTTTACTAAAAAGTTATGGTGATATCACTTATAGCCAAAGCAGCCTTGGACTAGGAGGTTTTTCGGCTCACTCGGAATTTGACAGCTTGGTTGTTTTACATTCGATTTTCATAATTTTTCGTGCCTAGAAAGCACAGCGCCTTTGCAGAAATCTCCTGAAATTTCACGCTGATCGGAGTAAAGAGAAGTGAGTTATAGGAATTTTACTAAAAAGTTATGGTGATATCACTTATAGCCAAAGCAGCCTTGGACTAGGAGGTGTTTCGGCTCACTCGGAATTTGACAGCTTGGTTGTTTTAGATTCGATTTTGATAATTTTTCGTGCCTAGAAAGCACAACACCTTTGCAGCAACCTCCTGAAATTTCACGCTTATCGGAATAAAGCGAAGCGAGTTATAGGAATTTTACTAAAAAGTTATGGTGATATCACCAATAGCCAATGCAGCCTTGGACTAGGAGGTTTTTCGGCTCACCCGGAATTTGACAGTTTGGTTGTTTTACATTCGATTTTCATAATTTTTCGTAGCTACAAAGCACAGTGCCTTTGCAGCAACCTCCCGAAATTTCAGGCTTATCGGAGTAAAGAGAAGTGAGTTATAGGAATTTTACTAAAAAGTTATGGTGATATCATTTATAGCCAAAGCAGCCTTGGACTAGGAGGTTTTTCGACTCACTCGGAATTTGACAGTTTGGTTGTTTTGCATTCGATTTCCATAATTGTTCGTGCCTAGAAAGCACAATACCTTTGCAGCAACCTCCCGAAATGTCACGCTGATCGGAGTAAAGAGAAGTGAGTTATAGGAATTTTACTAAAAAGTTATGGTGATATCACTTATAGCCAAAGCAGCCTTAGACTAGGAGGTTTTTCGGCTCACTCGGAATTTGACAGCTTGGTTGTTTTACATTCGATTTTCATAATTTTTCGTAGCTACAAAGCACAGTGCCTTTGCAGCAACCTTCCGAAATTTCAGGCTGATCGGAAAAGAGAGAAGTGAGTTATAGGAATTTTACTAAAAAGGTATGGTGATATCACTTATAGCCAAAGCAGCCTTGGACTAGGAGGTTTTTCGGCTCACTCGGAATTTGACAGTTTGGTTGTTTTGCTTTCGATTTTCATAATTGTTCGTGCCTAGAAAGCACAATACCTTTGCAGCAACCTCCCGAAATGTCACGCTTATTGGAGTAAAGAGAAGTGAGTTATAGGAATTTTACTAAAAAGTTATGGTGATATCATTTATAGCCAAAGCAGCCTTGGACTAGGAGGTTTTTCGACTCACTCGGAATTTGACAGTTTGGTTGTTTTGCATTCGATTTCCATAATTGTTCGTGCCTAGAAAGCACAATACCTTTGCAGCAACCTCCCGAAATGTCACGCTGATCGGAGTAAAGAGAAGTGAGTTATAGGAATTTTACTAAAAAGTTATGGTGATATCACTTATAGCCAAAGCAGCCTTGGACTAGGAGGTTTTTCGGCTCACTCGGAATTTGACAGCTTGGTTGTTTTACATTCGATTTTCATAATTTTTCGTGCCTAGAAAGCACAGCGCCTTTGCAGCAACCTTCCGAAATTTCAGGCTGATCGGAATAGAGAGAAGTGAGTTATAGGAATTTTACTAAAAAGTTATGGTGATATCACTTATAGCCAAAGCAGCCTTGGACTAGGAGGTTTTTCGGCTCACTCGGAATTTGACAGTTTGGTTGTTTTGCTTTCGATTTTCATAATTGTTCGTGCCTAGAAAGCACAATACCTTTGCAGCAACCTCCCGCAATTTCAGGCTTATTGGAGTAAAGAGAAGTGAGTTATAGGAATTTTACTAAAAAGTTATGGTGATATCACTTATAGCCAAAGCAACCTTGGACTAGGAGGTTTTTCGGCTCACTCGGAATTTGACAGTTTGGTTGTTTTACATTCGATTTTCATAATTTTTCGTGCCTAGAAAGCACAATGCCTTTGCAACTACCTCCTGTAATTTCACGCTGATCGGAGTAAAGAGAAGTGAGTTATAGAAATTTTACTAAAAAGTTATGGTGATATCACTTATAGCCAAAGCAGCCTTGGACTAGGAGGTTTTTCGGCTCACTCGGAATTTGACAGTTTGGTTGTTTTAGATTCGATTTTCATAATTTTTCGTGCCTAGAAAGCACAGTGCCTTTGCAGCAACCTCCCGGGATGTCACGCTGATCGGGGTAAAGAGAAGTGAGTTATAGGAATTTTACTAAAAAGTTATGGTGATATCACTTATAGCCAAAGCAGCCTTGGACTAGGAGGTTTTTCGGCTCACTCGGAATTTGACAGTTTGGTTGTTTTAGATTCGATTTTGGTAATTTTTCGTGCCTAGAAAGCATAATGCCTTTGCAGAAATCTCCTGAAATTTCACGCTGATCGGAGTAAAGAGAAGTGAGTTATAGGAATTTTACTAAAAAGTTATGGTGATATCACTTATGGCCAAAGCAGCCTTGGACTAGGAGGTTTTTCGGCTCACTCGGAATTTGACAGCTTGGTTGTTTTACATTCGATTTTCATAATTTTTCGTGCCTGGAAAGCACAGTGCCTTTGCAGCAACCTCCCGAAATTTCAGGCTTATCGGAGTAAAGAGAAGTGAGTTATAGGAATTTTACTAAAAAGTTATGGTGATATCATTTATAGCCAAAGCAGCCTTGGACTAGGAGGTTTTTCGACTCACTCGGAATTTGACAGTTTGGTTGTTTTGCATTCGATTTCCATAATTGTTCGTGCCTAGAAAGCACAATACCTTTGCAGCAACCTCCCGAAATGTCACGCTGATCGGAGTAAAGAGAAGTGAGTTATAGGAATTTTACTAAAAAGTTATGGTGATATCACTTATAGCCAAAGCAGCCTTAGACTAGGAGGTTTTTCGGCTCACTCGGAATTTGACAGCTTGGTTGTTTTACATTCGATTTTCATAATTTTTCGTAGCTACAAAGCACAGTGCCTTTGCAGCAACCTTCCGAAATTTCAGGCTGATCGGAAAAGAGAGAAGTGAGTTATAGGAATTTTACTAAAAAGGTATGGTGATATCACTTATAGCCAAAGCAGCCTTGGACTAGGAGGTTTTTCGGCTCACTCGGAATTTGACAGTTTGGTTGTTTTGCTTTCGATTTTCATAATTGTTCGTGCCTAGAAAGCACAATACCTTTGCAGCAACCTCCCGAAATGTCACGCTTATTGGAGTAAAGAGAAGTGAGTTATAGGAATTTTACTAAAAAGTTATGGTGATATCATTTATAGCCAAAGCAGCCTTGGACTAGGAGGTTTTTCGACTCACTCGGAATTTGACAGTTTGGTTGTTTTGCATTCGATTTCCATAATTGTTCGTGCCTAGAAAGCACAATACCTTTGCAGCAACCTCCCGAAATGTCACGCTGATCGGAGTAAAGAGAAGTGAGTTATAGGAATTTTACTAAAAAGTTATGGTGATATCACTTATAGCCAAAGCAGCCTTGGACTAGGAGGTTTTTCGGCTCACTCGGAATTTGACAGCTTGGTTGTTTTACATTCGATTTTCATAATTTTTCGTGCCTAGAAAGCACAGCGCCTTTGCAGCAACCTTCCGAAATTTCAGGCTGATCGGAATAGAGAGAAGTGAGTTATAGGAATTTTACTAAAAAGTTATGGTGATATCACTTATAGCCAAAGCAGCCTTGGACTAGGAGGTTTTTCGGCTCACTCGGAATTTGACAGTTTGGTTGTTTTGCTTTCGATTTTCATAATTGTTCGTGCCTAGAAAGCACAATACCTTTGCAGCAACCTCCCGCAATTTCAGGCTTATTGGAGTAAAGAGAAGTGAGTTATAGGAATTTTACTAAAAAGTTATGGTGATATCACTTATAGCCAAAGCAACCTTGGACTAGGAGGTTTTTCGGCTCACTCGGAATTTGACAGTTTGGTTGTTTTACATTCGATTTTCATAATTTTTCGTGCCTAGAAAGCACAATGCCTTTGCAACTACCTCCTGTAATTTCACGCTGATCGGAGTAAAGAGAAGTGAGTTATAGAAATTTTACTAAAAAGTTATGGTGATATCACTTATAGCCAAAGCAGCCTTGGACTAGGAGGTTTTTCGGCTCACTCGGAATTTGACAGTTTGGTTGTTTTAGATTCGATTTTCATAATTTTTCGTGCCTAGAAAGCACAGTGCCTTTGCAGCAACCTCCCGGGATGTCACGCTGATCGGGGTAAAGAGAAGTGAGTTATAGGAATTTTACTAAAAAGTTATGGTGATATCACTTATAGCCAAAGCAGCCTTGGACTAGGAGGTTTTTCGGCTCACTCGGAATTTGACAGTTTGGTTGTTTTAGATTCGATTTTGGTAATTTTTCGTGCCTAGAAAGCATAATGCCTTTGCAGAAATCTCCTGAAATTTCACGCTGATCGGAGTAAAGAGAAGTGAGTTATAGGAATTTTACTAAAAAGTTATGGTGATATCACTTATGGCCAAAGCAGCCTTGGACTAGGAGGTTTTTCGGCTCACTCGGAATTTGACAGCTTGGTTGTTTTACATTCGATTTTCATAATTTTTCGTGCCTAGAAAGCACAGCGCCTTTGCAGCAACCTTCCGAAATTTCAGGCTGATCGGAATAGAGAGAAGTGAGTTATAGGAATTTTACTAAAAAGTTATGGTGATATCACTTATAGCCAAAGCAGCCTTGGACTAGGAGGTTTTTCGGCTCACTCGGAATTTGACAGTTTGGTTGTTTTGCTTTCGATTTTCATAATTTTTCGTGCCTAGAAAGCACAATACCTTTGCAGCAACCTCCTGAAATTTCACGCTTATCGGAATAAAGCGAAGCGAGTTATAGGAATTTTACTAAAAAGTTATGGTGATATCACCAATAGCCAATGCAGCCTTGGACTAGGAGGTTTTTCGGCTCACTCGGAATTTGACAGTTTGGTTGTTTTACATTCGATTTTCATAATTTTTCGTAGCTACAAAGCACAGTGCCTTTGCAGCAACCTCCCGAAATTTCAGGCTTATCGGAGTAAAGAGAAGTGAGTTATAGGAATTTTACTAAAAAGTTGTGGTGATATCATTTATAGCCAAAGCAGCCTTGGACTAGGAGGTTTTTCGACTCACTCGGAATTTGACAGTTTGGTTGTTTTGCATTCGATTTCCATAATTGTTCGTGCCTAGAAAGCACAATACCTTTGCAGCAACCTCCCGAAATGTCACGCTGATCGGAGTAAAGAGAAGTGAGTTATAGGAATTTTACTAAAAAGTTATGGTGATATCACTTATAGCCAAAGCAGCCTTAGACTAGGAGGTTTTTCGGCTCACTCGGAATTTGACAGCTTGGTTGTTTTACATTCGATTTTCATAATTTTTCGTAGCTACAAAGCACAGTGCCTTTGCAGCAACCTCCCGCAATTTCAGGCATATTGGAGTAAAGAGAAGTGAGTTATAGGAATTTTACTAAAAAGGTATGGTGATATCACTTATAGCCAAAGCAGCCTTGGACTAGGAGGTTTTTCGGCTCACTCGGAATTTGACAGTTTGGTTGTTTTGCTTTCGATTTTCATAATTGTTCGTGCCTAGAAAGCACAATACCTTTGCAGCAACCTCCCGAAATGTCACGCTGATCGGAGTAAAGAGAAGTGAGTTATAGGAATTTTACTAAAAAGTTATGGTGATATCACTTATAGCCAAAGCAGCCTTGGACTAGGAGGTTTTTCGGCTCACTCGGAATTTGACAGCTTGGTTGTTTTACATTCGATTTTCATAATTTTTCGTGCCTAGAAAGCACAGCGCCTTTGCAGCAACCTTCCGAAATTTCAGGCTGATCGGAATAGAGAGAAGTGAGTTATAGGAATTTTACTAAAAAGTTATGGTGATATCACTTATAGCCAAAGCAGCCTTGGACTAGGAGGTTTTTCGGCTCACTCGGAATTTGACAGTTTGGTTGTTTTGCTTTCGATTTTCATAATTGTTCGTGCCTAGAAAGCACAATACCTTTGCAGCAACCTCCCGCAATTTCAGGCTTATTGGAGTAAAGAGAAGTGAGTTATAGGAATTTTACTAAAAAGTTATGGTGATATCACTTATAGCCAAAGCAACCTTGGACTAGGAGGTTTTTCGGCTCACTCGGAATTTGACAGTTTGGTTGTTTTACATTCGATTTTCATAATTTTTCGTGCCTAGAAAGCAGAATGCCTTTGCAGCTACCTCCTGTAATTTCACGCTGATCGGAGTAAAGAGAAGTGAGTTATAGAAATTTTACTAAAAAGTTATGGTGATATCACTTATAGCCAAAGCAGCCTTGGACTAGGAGGTTTTTCGGCTCACTCGGAATTTGACAGTTTGGTTGTTTTAGATTCGATTTTCATAATTTTTCGTGCCTAGAAAGCACAGTGCCTTTGCAGCAACCTCCCGGGATGTCACGCTGATCGGGGTAAAGAGAAGTGAGTTATAGGAATTTTACTAAAAAGTTATGGTGATATCACTTATAGCCAAAGCAGCCTTGGACTAGGAGGTTTTTCGGCTCACTCGGAATTTGACAGTTTGGTTGTTTTGCTTTCGATTTTCATAATTTTTCGTAGCTAGAAAGCACAGTGCCTGTGCAGCAACCTCCCGAAATGTCACGCTGATCGGGGTAAAGAGAAGTGAGTTATAGGAATTTTACTAAAAAGTTATGGTGATATCACTTATAGCCAAAGCAGCCTTGGACTAGGAGGTGTTTCGACTCACTCGGAATTTGACAGCTTGGTTGTTTTAGATTCGATTTTGATAATTTTTCGTGCCTAGAAAGCAGAATGCCTTTGCAGCAACCTCCTGAAATTTTCCGCTGATCGGAGTAAACAGAAGTGAGTTATAGGAATTTTACTAAAAAGTTATGGTGATATCACTTATAGCCAAAGCAGCCTTGCACTAGGAGGTTTTTCGACTCACTCGGAATTTGACAGTTTGGTTGTTTTACATTCGATTTTGGTAATTTTTCGTGCCTAGAAAGCATAATGCCTTTGCAGAAATCTCCTGAAATTTCACGCTGATCGGAGTAAAGAGAAGTGAGTTATAGGAATTTTACTAAAAAGTTATGGTGATATCACTTATAGCCAAAGCAGCCTTGGACTAGGAGGTTTTTCGGCTCACTCGGAATTTGACAGCTTGGTTGTTTTACATTCGATTTTCATAATTTTTCGTGCCTAGAAAGCACAGCGCCTTTGCAGCAACCTTCCGAAATTTCAGGCTGATCGGAATAGAGAGAAGTGAGTTATAGGAATTTTACTAAAAAGTTATGGTGATATCACTTATAGCCAAAGCAGCCTTGGACTAGGAGGTGTTTCGGCTCACTCGGAATTTGACAGCTTGGTTGTTTTAGATTCGATTTTGATAATTTTTCGTGCCTAGAAAGCAGAATGCCTTTGCAGCAACCTCCTGAAATTTTCCGCTGATCGGAGTAAACAGAAGTGAGTTATAGGAATTTTACTAAAAAGTTATGGTGATATCACTTATAGCCAAAGCAGCCTTGGACTAGGAGGTGTTTCGGCTCACTCGGAATTTGACAGCTTGGTTGTTTTAGATTCGATTTTCATAATTTTTCGTGCCTAGAAAGCAGAATGCCTTTGCAGCAACCTCCTGAAATTTTCCGCTGATCGGAGTAAACAGAAGTGAGTTATAGGAATTTTACTAAAAAGTTATGGTGATATCACTTATAGCCAAAGCAGCCTTGCACTAGGAGGTTTTTCGACTCACTCGGAATTTGACAGTTTGGTTGTTTTAGATTCGATTTTGGTAATTTTTCGTGCCTAGAAAGCATAATGCCTTTGCAGAAATCTCCTGAAATTTCACGCTGATCGGAGTAAAGAGAAGTGAGTTATAGGAATTTTACTAAAAAGTTATGGTGATATCCCTTATAGCCAAAGCAGCCTTGGACTAGGAGGTTTTTCGGCTCACTCGGAATTTGACAGTTTGGTTGTTTTAGATTCGATTTTCATAATTTTTCGTGCCTAGAAAGCACAGCGCCTTTGCAGAAATCTCCTGAAATTTCACGCTGATCGGAGTAAAGAGAAGTGAGTTATAGGAATTTTACTAAAATGTTATGGTGATATCACTTATAGCCAAAGCAGCCTTGGACTAGGAGGTTTTTCGGCTCACTCGGAATTTGACAGCTTGGTTGTTTTACATTCGATTTTCATAATTTTTCGTGCCTTTCCAGCAACGTCCTGCAATTTCAGGCTGATCGGAGTAAAGAGAAGTGAGTTATAGGAATTTTACTAAAATGTTATGGTGATATCCCTTATGGCCAAAGCAGCCTTGGACTAGGAGGTTTTTCGGCTCACTCGGAATTTGACAGCTTGGTTGTTTTACATTCGATTTTCATAATTTTTCGTGCCTAGAAAGCACAGCGCCTTTGCAGAAATCTCCTGAAATTTCACGCTGATCGGAGTAAAGAGAAGTGAGTTATAGGAATTTTACTAAAAAGTTATGGTGATATCACTTATAGCCAAAGCAGCCTTGGACTAGGAGGTTTTTCGGCTCACTCGGAATTTGACAGCTTGGTTGTTTTACATTCGATTTTCATAATTTTTCGTGCCTAGAAAGCACAGCGCCTTTGCAGAAATCTCCTGAAATTTCACGCTGATCGGAGTAAAGAGAAGTGAGTTATAGGAATTTTACTAAAAAGTTATGGTGATATCACTTATAGCCAAAGCAGCCTTGGACTAGGAGGTGTTTCGGCTCACTCGGAATTTGACAGCTTGGTTGTTTTAGATTCGATTTTGATAATTTTTCGTGCCTAGAAAGCACAACACCTTTGCAGCAACCTCCTGAAATTTCACGCTTATCGGAATAAAGCGAAGCGAGTTATAGGAATTTTACTAAAAAGTTATGGTGATATCACCAATAGCCAATGCAGCCTTGGACTAGGAGGTTTTTCGGCTCACCCGGAATTTGACAGTTTGGTTGTTTTACATTCGATTTTCATAATTTTTCGTAGCTACAAAGCACAGTGCCTTTGCAGCAACCTCCCGAAATTTCAGGCTTATCGGAGTAAAGAGAAGTGAGTTATAGGAATTTTACTAAAAAGTTATGGTGATATCATTTATAGCCAAAGCAGCCTTGGACTAGGAGGTTTTTCGACTCACTCGGAATTTGACAGTTTGGTTGTTTTGCATTCGATTTCCATAATTGTTCGTGCCTAGAAAGCACAATACCTTTGCAGCAACCTCCCGAAATGTCACGCTGATCGGAGTAAAGAGAAGTGAGTTATAGGAATTTTACTAAAAAGTTATGGTGATATCACTTATAGCCAAAGCAGCCTTAGACTAGGAGGTTTTTCGGCTCACTCGGAATTTGACAGCTTGGTTGTTTTACATTCGATTTTCATAATTTTTCGTAGCTACAAAGCACAGTGCCTTTGCAGCAACCTTCCGAAATTTCAGGCTGATCGGAAAAGAGAGAAGTGAGTTATAGGAATTTTACTAAAAAGGTATGGTGATATCACTTATAGCCAAAGCAGCCTTGGACTAGGAGGTTTTTCGGCTCACTCGGAATTTGACAGTTTGGTTGTTTTGCTTTCGATTTTCATAATTGTTCGTGCCTAGAAAGCACAATACCTTTGCAGCAACCTCCCGAAATGTCACGCTTATTGGAGTAAAGAGAAGTGAGTTATAGGAATTTTACTAAAAAGTTATGGTGATATCATTTATAGCCAAAGCAGCCTTGGACTAGGAGGTTTTTCGACTCACTCGGAATTTGACAGTTTGGTTGTTTTGCATTCGATTTCCATAATTGTTCGTGCCTAGAAAGCACAATACCTTTGCAGCAACCTCCCGAAATGTCACGCTGATCGGAGTAAAGAGAAGTGAGTTATAGGAATTTTACTAAAAAGTTATGGTGATATCACTTATAGCCAAAGCAGCCTTGGACTAGGAGGTTTTTCGGCTCACTCGGAATTTGACAGCTTGGTTGTTTTACATTCGATTTTCATAATTTTTCGTGCCTAGAAAGCACAGCGCCTTTGCAGCAACCTTCCGAAATTTCAGGCTGATCGGAATAGAGAGAAGTGAGTTATAGGAATTTTACTAAAAAGTTATGGTGATATCACTTATAGCCAAAGCAGCCTTGGACTAGGAGGTTTTTCGGCTCACTCGGAATTTGACAGTTTGGTTGTTTTGCTTTCGATTTTCATAATTGTTCGTGCCTAGAAAGCACAATACCTTTGCAGCAACCTCCCGCAATTTCAGGCTTATTGGAGTAAAGAGAAGTGAGTTATAGGAATTTTACTAAAAAGTTATGGTGATATCACTTATAGCCAAAGCAACCTTGGACTAGGAGGTTTTTCGGCTCACTCGGAATTTGACAGTTTGGTTGTTTTACATTCGATTTTCATAATTTTTCGTGCCTAGAAAGCACAATGCCTTTGCAACTACCTCCTGTAATTTCACGCTGATCGGAGTAAAGAGAAGTGAGTTATAGAAATTTTACTAAAAAGTTATGGTGATATCACTTATAGCCAAAGCAGCCTTGGACTAGGAGGTTTTTCGGCTCACTCGGAATTTGACAGTTTGGTTGTTTTAGATTCGATTTTCATAATTTTTCGTGCCTAGAAAGCACAGTGCCTTTGCAGCAACCTCCCGGGATGTCACGCTGATCGGGGTAAAGAGAAGTGAGTTATAGGAATTTTACTAAAAAGTTATGGTGATATCACTTATAGCCAAAGCAGCCTTGGACTAGGAGGTTTTTCGGCTCACTCGGAATTTGACAGTTTGGTTGTTTTAGATTCGATTTTGGTAATTTTTCGTGCCTAGAAAGCATAATGCCTTTGCAGAAATCTCCTGAAATTTCACGCTGATCGGAGTAAAGAGAAGTGAGTTATAGGAATTTTACTAAAAAGTTATGGTGATATCACTTATGGCCAAAGCAGCCTTGGACTAGGAGGTTTTTCGGCTCACTCGGAATTTGACAGCTTGGTTGTTTTACATTCGATTTTCATAATTTTTCGTGCCTGGAAAGCACAGTGCCTTTGCAGCAACCTCCCGAAATTTCAGGCTTATCGGAGTAAAGAGAAGTGAGTTATAGGAATTTTACTAAAAAGTTATGGTGATATCATTTATAGCCAAAGCAGCCTTGGACTAGGAGGTTTTTCGACTCACTCGGAATTTGACAGTTTGGTTGTTTTGCATTCGATTTCCATAATTGTTCGTGCCTAGAAAGCACAATACCTTTGCAGCAACCTCCCGAAATGTCACGCTGATCGGAGTAAAGAGAAGTGAGTTATAGGAATTTTACTAAAAAGTTATGGTGATATCACTTATAGCCAAAGCAGCCTTAGACTAGGAGGTTTTTCGGCTCACTCGGAATTTGACAGCTTGGTTGTTTTACATTCGATTTTCATAATTTTTCGTAGCTACAAAGCACAGTGCCTTTGCAGCAACCTTCCGAAATTTCAGGCTGATCGGAAAAGAGAGAAGTGAGTTATAGGAATTTTACTAAAAAGGTATGGTGATATCACTTATAGCCAAAGCAGCCTTGGACTAGGAGGTTTTTCGGCTCACTCGGAATTTGACAGTTTGGTTGTTTTGCTTTCGATTTTCATAATTGTTCGTGCCTAGAAAGCACAATACCTTTGCAGCAACCTCCCGAAATGTCACGCTTATTGGAGTAAAGAGAAGTGAGTTATAGGAATTTTACTAAAAAGTTATGGTGATATCATTTATAGCCAAAGCAGCCTTGGACTAGGAGGTTTTTCGACTCACTCGGAATTTGACAGTTTGGTTGTTTTGCATTCGATTTCCATAATTGTTCGTGCCTAGAAAGCACAATACCTTTGCAGCAACCTCCCGAAATGTCACGCTGATCGGAGTAAAGAGAAGTGAGTTATAGGAATTTTACTAAAAAGTTATGGTGATATCACTTATAGCCAAAGCAGCCTTGGACTAGGAGGTTTTTCGGCTCACTCGGAATTTGACAGCTTGGTTGTTTTACATTCGATTTTCATAATTTTTCGTGCCTAGAAAGCACAGCGCCTTTGCAGAAATCTCCTGAAATTTCACGCTGATCGGAGTAAAGAGAAGTGAGTTATAGGAATTTTACTAAAAAGTTATGGTGATATCACTTATAGCCAAAGCAGCCTTGGACTAGGAGGTTTTTCGGCTCACTCGGAATTTGACAGCTTGGTTGTTTTACATTCGATTTTCATAATTTTTCGTGCCTAGAAAGCACAGCGCCTTTGCAGAAATCTCCTGAAATTTCACGCTGATCGGAGTAAAGAGAAGTGAGTTATAGGAATTTTACTAAAAAGTTATGGTGATATCACTTATAGCCAAAGCAGCCTTGGACTAGGAGGTTTTTCGGCTCACTCGGAATTTGACAGCTTGGTTGTTTTACATTCGATTTTCATAATTTTTCGTGCCTAGAAAGCACAGCGCCTTTGCAGCAACCTTCCGAAATTTCAGGCTGATCGGAATAGAGAGAAGTGAGTTATAGGAATTTTACTAAAAAGTTATGGTGATATCACTTATAGCCAAAGCAGCCTTGGACTAGGAGGTGTTTCGGCTCACTCGGAATTTGACAGCTTGGTTGTTTTAGATTCGATTTTGATAATTTTTCGTGCCTAGAAAGCAGAATGCCTTTGCAGCAACCTCCTGAAATTTTCCGCTGATCGGAGTAAACAGAAGTGAGTTATAGGAATTTTACTAAAAAGTTATGGTGATATCACTTATAGCCAAAGCAGCCTTGGACTAGGAGGTGTTTCGGCTCACTCGGAATTTGACAGCTTGGTTGTTTTAGATTCGATTTTCATAATTTTTCGTGCCTAGAAAGCAGAATGCCTTTGCAGCAACCTCCTGAAATTTTCCGCTGATCGGAGTAAACAGAAGTGAGTTATAGGAATTTTACTAAAAAGTTATGGTGATATCACTTATAGCCAAAGCAGCCTTGCACTAGGAGGTTTTTCGACTCACTCGGAATTTGACAGTTTGGTTGTTTTAGATTCGATTTTGGTAATTTTTCGTGCCTAGAAAGCATAATGCCTTTGCAGAAATCTCCTGAAATTTCACGCTGATCGGAGTAAAGAGAAGTGAGTTATAGGAATTTTACTAAAAAGTTATGGTGATATCCCTTATAGCCAAAGCAGCCTTGGACTAGGAGGTTTTTCGGCTCACTCGGAATTTGACAGTTTGGTTGTTTTAGATTCGATTTTCATAATTTTTCGTGCCTAGAAAGCACAGCGCCTTTGCAGAAATCTCCTGAAATTTCACGCTGATCGGAGTAAAGAGAAGTGAGTTATAGGAATTTTACTAAAATGTTATGGTGATATCACTTATAGCCAAAGCAGCCTTGGACTAGGAGGTTTTTCGGCTCACTCGGAATTTGACAGCTTGGTTGTTTTACATTCGATTTTCATAATTTTTCGTGCCTTTCCAGCAACGTCCTGCAATTTCAGGCTGATCGGAGTAAAGAGAAGTGAGTTATAGGAATTTTACTAAAATGTTATGGTGATATCCCTTATGGCCAAAGCAGCCTTGGACTAGGAGGTTTTTCGGCTCACTCGGAATTTGACAGCTTGGTTGTTTTACATTCGATTTTCATAATTTTTCGTGCCTAGAAAGCACAGCGCCTTTGCAGAAATCTCCTGAAATTTCACGCTGATCGGAGTAAAGAGAAGTGAGTTATAGGAATTTTACTAAAAAGTTATGGTGATATCACTTATAGCCAAAGCAGCCTTGGACTAGGAGGTTTTTCGGCTCACTCGGAATTTGACAGCTTGGTTGTTTTACATTCGATTTTCATAATTTTTCGTGCCTAGAAAGCACAGCGCCTTTGCAGAAATCTCCTGAAATTTCACGCTGATCGGAGTAAAGAGAAGTGAGTTATAGGAATTTTACTAAAAAGTTATGGTGATATCACTTATAGCCAAAGCAGCCTTGGACTAGGAGGTGTTTCGGCTCACTCGGAATTTGACAGCTTGGTTGTTTTAGATTCGATTTTGATAATTTTTCGTGCCTAGAAAGCACAACACCTTTGCAGCAACCTCCTGAAATTTCACGCTTATCGGAATAAAGCGAAGCGAGTTATAGGAATTTTACTAAAAAGTTATGGTGATATCACCAATAGCCAATGCAGCCTTGGACTAGGAGGTTTTTCGGCTCACCCGGAATTTGACAGTTTGGTTGTTTTACATTCGATTTTCATAATTTTTCGTAGCTACAAAGCACAGTGCCTTTGCAGCAACCTCCCGAAATTTCAGGCTTATCGGAGTAAAGAGAAGTGAGTTATAGGAATTTTACTAAAAAGTTATGGTGATATCATTTATAGCCAAAGCAGCCTTGGACTAGGAGGTTTTTCGACTCACTCGGAATTTGACAGTTTGGTTGTTTTGCATTCGATTTCCATAATTGTTCGTGCCTAGAAAGCACAATACCTTTGCAGCAACCTCCCGAAATGTCACGCTGATCGGAGTAAAGAGAAGTGAGTTATAGGAATTTTACTAAAAAGTTATGGTGATATCACTTATAGCCAAAGCAGCCTTAGACTAGGAGGTTTTTCGGCTCACTCGGAATTTGACAGCTTGGTTGTTTTACATTCGATTTTCATAATTTTTCGTAGCTACAAAGCACAGTGCCTTTGCAGCAACCTTCCGAAATTTCAGGCTGATCGGAAAAGAGAGAAGTGAGTTATAGGAATTTTACTAAAAAGGTATGGTGATATCACTTATAGCCAAAGCAGCCTTGGACTAGGAGGTTTTTCGGCTCACTCGGAATTTGACAGTTTGGTTGTTTTGCTTTCGATTTTCATAATTGTTCGTGCCTAGAAAGCACAATACCTTTGCAGCAACCTCCCGAAATGTCACGCTTATTGGAGTAAAGAGAAGTGAGTTATAGGAATTTTACTAAAAAGTTATGGTGATATCATTTATAGCCAAAGCAGCCTTGGACTAGGAGGTTTTTCGACTCACTCGGAATTTGACAGTTTGGTTGTTTTGCATTCGATTTCCATAATTGTTCGTGCCTAGAAAGCACAATACCTTTGCAGCAACCTCCCGAAATGTCACGCTGATCGGAGTAAAGAGAAGTGAGTTATAGGAATTTTACTAAAAAGTTATGGTGATATCACTTATAGCCAAAGCAGCCTTGGACTAGGAGGTTTTTCGGCTCACTCGGAATTTGACAGCTTGGTTGTTTTACATTCGATTTTCATAATTTTTCGTGCCTAGAAAGCACAGCGCCTTTGCAGCAACCTTCCGAAATTTCAGGCTGATCGGAATAGAGAGAAGTGAGTTATAGGAATTTTACTAAAAAGTTATGGTGATATCACTTATAGCCAAAGCAGCCTTGGACTAGGAGGTTTTTCGGCTCACTCGGAATTTGACAGTTTGGTTGTTTTGCTTTCGATTTTCATAATTGTTCGTGCCTAGAAAGCACAATACCTTTGCAGCAACCTCCCGCAATTTCAGGCTTATTGGAGTAAAGAGAAGTGAGTTATAGGAATTTTACTAAAAAGTTATGGTGATATCACTTATAGCCAAAGCAACCTTGGACTAGGAGGTTTTTCGGCTCACTCGGAATTTGACAGTTTGGTTGTTTTACATTCGATTTTCATAATTTTTCGTGCCTAGAAAGCACAATGCCTTTGCAACTACCTCCTGTAATTTCACGCTGATCGGAGTAAAGAGAAGTGAGTTATAGAAATTTTACTAAAAAGTTATGGTGATATCACTTATAGCCAAAGCAGCCTTGGACTAGGAGGTTTTTCGGCTCACTCGGAATTTGACAGTTTGGTTGTTTTAGATTCGATTTTCATAATTTTTCGTGCCTAGAAAGCACAGTGCCTTTGCAGCAACCTCCCGGGATGTCACGCTGATCGGGGTAAAGAGAAGTGAGTTATAGGAATTTTACTAAAAAGTTATGGTGATATCACTTATAGCCAAAGCAGCCTTGGACTAGGAGGTTTTTCGGCTCACTCGGAATTTGACAGTTTGGTTGTTTTAGATTCGATTTTGGTAATTTTTCGTGCCTAGAAAGCATAATGCCTTTGCAGAAATCTCCTGAAATTTCACGCTGATCGGAGTAAAGAGAAGTGAGTTATAGGAATTTTACTAAAAAGTTATGGTGATATCACTTATGGCCAAAGCAGCCTTGGACTAGGAGGTTTTTCGGCTCACTCGGAATTTGACAGCTTGGTTGTTTTACATTCGATTTTCATAATTTTTCGTGCCTGGAAAGCACAGTGCCTTTGCAGCAACCTCCCGAAATTTCAGGCTTATCGGAGTAAAGAGAAGTGAGTTATAGGAATTTTACTAAAAAGTTATGGTGATATCATTTATAGCCAAAGCAGCCTTGGACTAGGAGGTTTTTCGACTCACTCGGAATTTGACAGTTTGGTTGTTTTGCATTCGATTTCCATAATTGTTCGTGCCTAGAAAGCACAATACCTTTGCAGCAACCTCCCGAAATGTCACGCTGATCGGAGTAAAGAGAAGTGAGTTATAGGAATTTTACTAAAAAGTTATGGTGATATCACTTATAGCCAAAGCAGCCTTAGACTAGGAGGTTTTTCGGCTCACTCGGAATTTGACAGCTTGGTTGTTTTACATTCGATTTTCATAATTTTTCGTAGCTACAAAGCACAGTGCCTTTGCAGCAACCTTCCGAAATTTCAGGCTGATCGGAAAAGAGAGAAGTGAGTTATAGGAATTTTACTAAAAAGGTATGGTGATATCACTTATAGCCAAAGCAGCCTTGGACTAGGAGGTTTTTCGGCTCACTCGGAATTTGACAGTTTGGTTGTTTTGCTTTCGATTTTCATAATTGTTCGTGCCTAGAAAGCACAATACCTTTGCAGCAACCTCCCGAAATGTCACGCTTATTGGAGTAAAGAGAAGTGAGTTATAGGAATTTTACTAAAAAGTTATGGTGATATCATTTATAGCCAAAGCAGCCTTGGACTAGGAGGTTTTTCGACTCACTCGGAATTTGACAGTTTGGTTGTTTTGCATTCGATTTCCATAATTGTTCGTGCCTAGAAAGCACAATACCTTTGCAGCAACCTCCCGAAATGTCACGCTGATCGGAGTAAAGAGAAGTGAGTTATAGGAATTTTACTAAAAAGTTATGGTGATATCACTTATAGCCAAAGCAGCCTTGGACTAGGAGGTTTTTCGGCTCACTCGGAATTTGACAGCTTGGTTGTTTTACATTCGATTTTCATAATTTTTCGTGCCTAGAAAGCACAGCGCCTTTGCAGCAACCTTCCGAAATTTCAGGCTGATCGGAATAGAGAGAAGTGAGTTATAGGAATTTTACTAAAAAGTTATGGTGATATCACTTATAGCCAAAGCAGCCTTGGACTAGGAGGTTTTTCGGCTCACTCGGAATTTGACAGTTTGGTTGTTTTGCTTTCGATTTTCATAATTGTTCGTGCCTAGAAAGCACAATACCTTTGCAGCAACCTCCCGCAATTTCAGGCTTATTGGAGTAAAGAGAAGTGAGTTATAGGAATTTTACTAAAAAGTTATGGTGATATCACTTATAGCCAAAGCAACCTTGGACTAGGAGGTTTTTCGGCTCACTCGGAATTTGACAGTTTGGTTGTTTTACATTCGATTTTCATAATTTTTCGTGCCTAGAAAGCACAATGCCTTTGCAACTACCTCCTGTAATTTCACGCTGATCGGAGTAAAGAGAAGTGAGTTATAGAAATTTTACTAAAAAGTTATGGTGATATCACTTATAGCCAAAGCAGCCTTGGACTAGGAGGTTTTTCGGCTCACTCGGAATTTGACAGTTTGGTTGTTTTAGATTCGATTTTCATAATTTTTCGTGCCTAGAAAGCACAGTGCCTTTGCAGCAACCTCCCGGGATGTCACGCTGATCGGGGTAAAGAGAAGTGAGTTATAGGAATTTTACTAAAAAGTTATGGTGATATCACTTATAGCCAAAGCAGCCTTGGACTAGGAGGTTTTTCGGCTCACTCGGAATTTGACAGTTTGGTTGTTTTAGATTCGATTTTGGTAATTTTTCGTGCCTAGAAAGCATAATGCCTTTGCAGAAATCTCCTGAAATTTCACGCTGATCGGAGTAAAGAGAAGTGAGTTATAGGAATTTTACTAAAAAGTTATGGTGATATCACTTATGGCCAAAGCAGCCTTGGACTAGGAGGTTTTTCGGCTCACTCGGAATTTGACAGCTTGGTTGTTTTACATTCGATTTTCATAATTTTTCGTGCCTAGAAAGCACAGCGCCTTTGCAGCAACCTTCCGAAATTTCAGGCTGATCGGAATAGAGAGAAGTGAGTTATAGGAATTTTACTAAAAAGTTATGGTGATATCACTTATAGCCAAAGCAGCCTTGGACTAGGAGGTTTTTCGGCTCACTCGGAATTTGACAGTTTGGTTGTTTTGCTTTCGATTTTCATAATTGTTCGTGCCTAGAAAGCACAATACCTTTGCAGCAACCTCCTGAAATTTCACGCTTATCGGAATAAAGCGAAGCGAGTTATAGGAATTTTACTAAAAAGTTATGGTGATATCACCAATAGCCAATGCAGCCTTGGACTAGGAGGTTTTTCGGCTCACTCGGAATTTGACAGTTTGGTTGTTTTACATTCGATTTTCATAATTTTTCGTAGCTACAAAGCACAGTGCCTTTGCAGCAACCTCCCGAAATTTCAGGCTTATCGGAGTAAAGAGAAGTGAGTTATAGGAATTTTACTAAAAAGTTGTGGTGATATCATTTATAGCCAAAGCAGCCTTGGACTAGGAGGTTTTTCGACTCACTCGGAATTTGACAGTTTGGTTGTTTTGCATTCGATTTCCATAATTGTTCGTGCCTAGAAAGCACAATACCTTTGCAGCAACCTCCCGAAATGTCACGCTGATCGGAGTAAAGAGAAGTGAGTTATAGGAATTTTACTAAAAAGTTATGGTGATATCACTTATAGCCAAAGCAGCCTTAGACTAGGAGGTTTTTCGGCTCACTCGGAATTTGACAGCTTGGTTGTTTTACATTCGATTTTCATAATTTTTCGTAGCTACAAAGCACAGTGCCTTTGCAGCAACCTCCCGCAATTTCAGGCATATTGGAGTAAAGAGAAGTGAGTTATAGGAATTTTACTAAAAAGGTATGGTGATATCACTTATAGCCAAAGCAGCCTTGGACTAGGAGGTTTTTCGGCTCACTCGGAATTTGACAGTTTGGTTGTTTTGCTTTCGATTTTCATAATTGTTCGTGCCTAGAAAGCACAATACCTTTGCAGCAACCTCCCGAAATGTCACGCTGATCGGAGTAAAGAGAAGTGAGTTATAGGAATTTTACTAAAAAGTTATGGTGATATCACTTATAGCCAAAGCAGCCTTGGACTAGGAGGTTTTTCGGCTCACTCGGAATTTGACAGCTTGGTTGTTTTACATTCGATTTTCATAATTTTTCGTGCCTAGAAAGCACAGCGCCTTTGCAGCAACCTTCCGAAATTTCAGGCTGATCGGAATAGAGAGAAGTGAGTTATAGGAATTTTACTAAAAAGTTATGGTGATATCACTTATAGCCAAAGCAGCCTTGGACTAGGAGGTTTTTCGGCTCACTCGGAATTTGACAGTTTGGTTGTTTTGCTTTCGATTTTCATAATTGTTCGTGCCTAGAAAGCACAATACCTTTGCAGCAACCTCCCGCAATTTCAGGCTTATTGGAGTAAAGAGAAGTGAGTTATAGGAATTTTACTAAAAAGTTATGGTGATATCACTTATAGCCAAAGCAACCTTGGACTAGGAGGTTTTTCGGCTCACTCGGAATTTGACAGTTTGGTTGTTTTACATTCGATTTTCATAATTTTTCGTGCCTAGAAAGCAGAATGCCTTTGCAGCTACCTCCTGTAATTTCACGCTGATCGGAGTAAAGAGAAGTGAGTTATAGAAATTTTACTAAAAAGTTATGGTGATATCACTTATAGCCAAAGCAGCCTTGGACTAGGAGGTTTTTCGGCTCACTCGGAATTTGACAGTTTGGTTGTTTTAGATTCGATTTTCATAATTTTTCGTGCCTAGAAAGCACAGTGCCTTTGCAGCAACCTCCCGGGATGTCACGCTGATCGGGGTAAAGAGAAGTGAGTTATAGGAATTTTACTAAAAAGTTATGGTGATATCACTTATAGCCAAAGCAGCCTTGGACTAGGAGGTTTTTCGGCTCACTCGGAATTTGACAGTTTGGTTGTTTTGCTTTCGATTTTCATAATTTTTCGTAGCTAGAAAGCACAGTGCCTGTGCAGCAACCTCCCGAAATGTCACGCTGATCGGGGTAAAGAGAAGTGAGTTATAGGAATTTTACTAAAAAGTTATGGTGATATCACTTATAGCCAAAGCAGCCTTGGACTAGGAGGTGTTTCGACTCACTCGGAATTTGACAGCTTGGTTGTTTTAGATTCGATTTTGATAATTTTTCGTGCCTAGAAAGCAGAATGCCTTTGCAGCAACCTCCTGAAATTTTCCGCTGATCGGAGTCAACAGAAGTGAGTTATAGGAATTTTACTAAAAAGTTATGGTGATATCACTTATAGCCAAAGCAGCCTTGCACTAGGAGGTTTTTCGACTCACTCGGAATTTGACAGTTTGGTTGTTTTACATTCGATTTTGGTAATTTTTCGTGCCTAGAAAGCATAATGCCTTTGCAGAAATCTCCTGAAATTTCACGCTGATCGGAGTAAAGAGAAGTGAGTTATAGGAATTTTACTAAAAAGTTATGGTGATATCACTTATAGCCAAAGCAGCCTTGGACTAGGAGGTTTTTCGGCTCACTCGGAATTTGACAGCTTGGTTGTTTTACATTCGATTTTCATAATTTTTCGTGCCTAGAAAGCACAGCGCCTTTGCAGCAACCTTCCGAAATTTCAGGCTGATCGGAATAGAGAGAAGTGAGTTATAGGAATTTTACTAAAAAGTTATGGTGATATCACTTATAGCCAAAGCAGCCTTGGACTAGGAGGTGTTTCGGCTCACTCGGAATTTGACAGCTTGGTTGTTTTAGATTCGATTTTGATAATTTTTCGTGCCTAGAAAGCAGAATGCCTTTGCAGCAACCTCCTGAAATTTTCCGCTGATCGGAGTAAACAGAAGTGAGTTATAGGAATTTTACTAAAAAGTTATGGTGATATCACTTATAGCCAAAGCAGCCTTGGACTAGGAGGTGTTTCGGCTCACTCGGAATTTGACAGCTTGGTTGTTTTAGATTCGATTTTCATAATTTTTCGTGCCTAGAAAGCAGAATGCCTTTGCAGCAACCTCCTGAAATTTTCCGCTGATCGGAGTAAACAGAAGTGAGTTATAGGAATTTTACTAAAAAGTTATGGTGATATCACTTATAGCCAAAGCAGCCTTGCACTAGGAGGTTTTTCGACTCACTCGGAATTTGACAGTTTGGTTGTTTTAGATTCGATTTTGGTAATTTTTCGTGCCTAGAAAGCATAATGCCTTTGCAGAAATCTCCTGAAATTTCACGCTGATCGGAGTAAAGAGAAGTGAGTTATAGGAATTTTACTAAAAAGTTATGGTGATATCCCTTATAGCCAAAGCAGCCTTGGACTAGGAGGTTTTTCGGCTCACTCGGAATTTGACAGTTTGGTTGTTTTAGATTCGATTTTCATAATTTTTCGTGCCTAGAAAGCACAGCGCCTTTGCAGAAATCTCCTGAAATTTCACGCTGATCGGAGTAAAGAGAAGTGAGTTATAGGAATTTTACTAAAATGTTATGGTGATATCACTTATAGCCAAAGCAGCCTTGGACTAGGAGGTTTTTCGGCTCACTCGGAATTTGACAGCTTGGTTGTTTTACATTCGATTTTCATAATTTTTCGTGCCTTTCCAGCAACGTCCTGCAATTTCAGGCTGATCGGAGTAAAGAGAAGTGAGTTATAGGAATTTTACTAAAATGTTATGGTGATATCCCTTATGGCCAAAGCAGCCTTGGACTAGAGGGTTTTTCGGCTCACTCGGAATTTGACAGTTTGGTTGTTTTAGATTCGATTTTCATAATTTTTCGTGCCTAGAAAGCACAATACCTTTCCAGCAACCTCCCGGAATGTCACGCTGATCGGGGTAAAGAGAAGTGAGTTATAGGAATTTTACTAAAAAGTTATGGTGATATCACTTATGGCCAAAGCAGCCTTGGACTAGGAGGTTTTTCGGCTCACTCGGAATTTGACGGTTTGGTTGTTTTACATTCGATTTTCATAATTTTTCGTGCCTAGAAAGCACAATACCTTTGCAGCAACCTCCCGAAATTTCACGCTTATTGGAGTAAAGAGAAGTGAGTTATAGGAATTTTACTAAAAAGTTATGGTGATATCATTTATAGCCAAAGCAGCCTTGGACTAGGAGGTTTTTCGACTCACTCGGAATTTGACAGTTTGGTTGTTTTGCATTCGATTTCCATAATTGTTCGTGCCTAGAAAGCACAATACCTTTGCAGCAACCTCCCGAAATGTCACGCTGATCGGGGTAAAGAGAAGTGAGTTATAGGAATTTTACTAAAAAGTTATGGTGATATCACTTATAGCCAAAGCAGCCTTGGACTAGGAGGTTTTTCGGCTCACTCGGAATTTGACAGTTTGGTTGTTTTGCTTTCGATTTTCATAATTGTTCGTGCCTAGAAAGCACAATACCTTTGCAGCAACCTCCCGCAATTTCAGGCTTATTGGAGTAAAGAGAAGTGAGTTATAGGAATTTTACTAAAAAGTTATGGTGATATCACTTATAGCCAAAGCAACCTTGGACTAGGAGGTTTTTCGGCTCACTCGGAGTTTGACAGTTTGGTTGTTTTACATTCGATTTTCATAATTTTTCGTGCCTAGAAAGCACAATGCCTTTGCAGCTACCTCCTGTAATTTCACGCTGATCGGAGTAAAGAGAAGTGAGTTATAGAAATTTTACTAAAAAGTTATGGTGATATCACTTATAGCCAAAGCAGCCTTGGACTAGGAGGTTTTTCGGCTCACTCGGAATTTGACAGTTTGGTTGTTTTAGATTCGATTTTCATAATTTTTCGTGCCTAGAAAGCACAGTGCCTTTACAGCAACCTCCCGGGATGTCACGCTGATCGGGGTAAAGAGAAGTGAGTTATAGGAATTTTACTAAAAAGTTATGGTGATATCACTTATAGCCAAAGCAGCCTTGGACTAGGAGGTTTTTCGGCTCACTCGGAATTTGACAGTTTGGTTGTTTTACATTCGATTTTCATAATTTTTCGTAGCTAGAAAGCACAGTGCCTGTGCAGCAACCTCCCGAAATGTCACGCTGATCGGAGTAAAGAGAAGTGAGTTATAGGAATTTTACTAAAAAGTTATGGTGATATCACTTATAGCCAAAGCAGCCTTAGACTAGGAGGTTTTTCGGCTCACTCGGAATTTGACAGCTTGGTTGTTTTACATTCGATTTTCATAATTTTTCGTAGCTACAAAGCACAGTGCCTTTGCAGCAACCTCCCGCAATTTCAGGCTTATTGGAGTAAAGAGAAGTGAGTTATAGGAATTTTACTAAAAAGGTATGGTGATATCACTTATAGCCAAAGCAGCCTTGGACTAGGAGGTTTTTCGGCTCACTCGGAATTTGACAGTTTGGTTGTTTTGCTTTCGATTTTCATAATTGTTCGTGCCTAGAAAGCACAATACCTTTGCAGCAACCTCCCGAAATGTCACGCTGATCGGAGTAAAGAGAAGTGAGTTATAGGAATTTTACTAAAAAGTTATGGTGATATCACTTATAGCCAAAGCAGCCTTGGACTAGGAGGTTTTTCGGCTCACTCGGAATTTGACAGCTTGGTTGTTTTACATTCGATTTTCATAATTTTTCGTGCCTAGAAAGCACAGCGCCTTTGCAGCAACCTTCCGAAATGTCACGCTGATCGGGGTAAAGAGAAGTGAGTTATAGGAATTTTACTAAAAGTTATGGTGATATCACTTATAGCCAAAGCAGCCTTGGACTAGGAGGTGTTTCGACTCACTCGGAATTTGACAGCTTGGTTGTTTTAGATTCGATTTTGATAATTTTTCGTGCCTAGAAAGCAGAATGCCTTTGCAGCAACCTCCTGAAATTTTCCGCTGATCGGAGTAAACAGAAGTGAGTTATAGGAATTTTACTAAAAAGTTATGGTGATATCACTTATAGCCAAAGCAGCCTTGCACTAGGAGGTTTTTCGACTCACTCGGAATTTGACAGTTTGGTTGTTTTACATTCGATTTTGGTAATTTTTCGTGCCTAGAAAGCATAATGCCTTTGCAGAAATCTCCTGAAATTTCACGCTGATCGGAGTAAAGAGAAGTGAGTTATAGGAATTTTACTAAAAAGTTATGGTGATATCACTTATAGCCAAAGCAGCCTTGGACTAGGAGGTTTTTCGGCTCACTCGGAATTTGACAGCTTGGTTGTTTTGCATTCGATTTTCATAATTTTTCGTGCCTAGAAAGCACAGCGCCTTTGCAGCAACCTTCCGAAATTTCAGGCTGATCGGAATAGAGAGAAGTGAGTTATAGGAATTTTACTAAAAAGTTATGGTGATATCACTTATAGCCAAAGCAGCCTTGGACTAGGAGGTGTTTCGGCTCACTCGGAATTTGACAGCTTGGTTGTTTTAGATTCGATTTTGATAATTTTTCGTGCCTAGAAAGCAGAATGCCTTTGCAGCAACCTCCTGAAATTTTCCGCTGATCGGAGTAAACAGAAGTGAGTTATAGGAATTTTACTAAAAAGTTATGGTGATATCACTTATAGCCAAAGCAGCCTTGGACTAGGAGGTGTTTCGGCTCACTCGGAATTTGACAGCTTGGTTGTTTTAGATTCGATTTTGATAATTTTTCGTGCCTAGAAAGCAGAATGCCTTTGCAGCAACCTTCTGAAATTTTCCGCTGATCGGAGTAAACAGAAGTGAGTTATAGGAATTTTACTAAAAAGTTATGGTGATATCACTTATAGCCAAAGCAGCCTTGGACTAGGAGGTGTTTCGGCTCACTCGGAATTTGACAGCTTGGTTGTTTTAGATTCGATTTTCATAATTTTTCGTGCCTAGAAAGCATAATGCCTTTGCAGAAATCTCCTGAAATTTCACGCTGATCGGAGTAAAGAGAAGTGAGTTATAGGAATTTTACTAAAAAGTTATGGTGATATCCCTTATAGCCAAAGCAGCCTTGGACTAGGAGGTTTTTCGGCTCACTCGGAATTTGACAGTTTGGTTGTTTTAGATTCGATTTTCATAATTTTTCGTGCCTAGAAAGCACAGCGCCTTTGCAGAAATCTCCTGAAATTTCACGCTGATCGGAGTAAAGAGAAGTGAGTTATAGGAATTTTACTAAAATGTTATGGTGATATCACTTATAGCCAAAGCAGCCTTGGACTAGGAGGTTTTTCGGCTCACTCGGAATTTGACAGCTTGGTTGTTTTACATTCGATTTTCATAATTTTTCGTGCCTTTCCAGCAACGTCCTGCAATTTCAGGCTGATCGGAGTAAAGAGAAGTGAGTTATAGGAATTTTACTAAAATGTTATGGTGATATCCCTTATGGCCAAAGCAGCCTTGGACTAGGAGGTTTTTCGGCTCACTCGGAATTTGACAGTTTGGTTGTTTTAGATTCGATTTTCATAATTTTTCGTGCCTAGAAAGCACAATACCTTTCCAGCAACCTCCCGGAATGTCACGCTGATCGGGGTAAAGAGAAGTGAGTTATAGGAATTTTACTAAAAAGTTATGGTGATATCACTTATGGCCAAAGCAGCCTTGGACTAGGAGGTTTTTCGGCTCACTCGGAATTTGACGGTTTGGTTGTTTTACATTCGATTTTCATAATTTTTCGTGCCTAGAAAGCACAATACCTTTGCAGCAACCTCCCGAAATTTCACGCTTATTGGAGTAAAGAGAAGTGAGTTATAGGAATTTTACTAAAAAGTTATGGTGATATCATTTATAGCCAAAGCAGCCTTGGACTAGGAGGTTTTTCGACTCACTCGGAATTTGACAGTTTGGTTGTTTTGCATTCGATTTCCATAATTGTTCGTGCCTAGAAAGCACAATACCTTTGCAGCAACCTCCCGAAATGTCACGCTGATCGGAGTAAAGAGAAGTGAGTTATAGGAATTTTACTAAAAAGTTATGGTGATATCACTTATAGCCAAAGCAGCCTTGGACTAGGAGGTTTTTCGGCTCACTCGGAATTTGACAGTTTGGTTGTTTTGCTTTCGATTTTCATAATTGTTCGTGCCTAGAAAGCACAATACCTTTGCAGCAACCTCCCGCAATTTCAGGCTTATTGGAGTAAAGAGAAGTGAGTTATAGGAATTTTACTAAAAAGTTATGGTGATATCACTTATAGCCAAAGCAACCTTGGACTAGGAGGTTTTTCGGCTCACTCGGAGTTTGACAGTTTGGTTGTTTTACATTCGATTTTCATAATTTTTCGTGCCTAGAAAGCACAATGCCTTTGCAGCTACCTCCTGTAATTTCACGCTGATCGGAGTAAAGAGAAGTGAGTTATAGAAATTTTACTAAAAAGTTATGGTGATATCACTTATAGCCAAAGCAGCCTTGGACTAGGAGGTTTTTCGGCTCACTCGGAATTTGACAGTTTGGTTGTTTTAGATTCGATTTTCATAATTTTTCGTGCCTAGAAAGCACAGTGCCTTTACAGCAACCTCCCGGGATGTCACGCTGATCGGGGTAAAGAGAAGTGAGTTATAGGAATTTTACTAAAAAGTTATGGTGATATCACTTATAGCCAAAGCAGCCTTGGACTAGGAGGTTTTTCGGCTCACTCGGAATTTGACAGTTTGGTTGTTTTACATTCGATTTTCATAATTTTTCGTAGCTAGAAAGCACAGTGCCTGTGCAGCAACCTCCCGAAATGTCACGCTGATCGGGGTAAAGAGAAGTGAGTTATAGGAATTTTACTAAAAAGTTATGGTGATATCACTTATAGCCAAAGCAGCCTTGGACTAGGAGGTGTTTCGGCTCACTCGGAATTTGACAGCTTGGTTGTTTTAGATTCGATTTTGATAATTTTTCGTGCCTAGAAAGCAGAATGCCTTTGCAGCAACCTCCTGAAATTTTCCGCTGATCGGAGTAAACAGAAGTGAGTTATAGGAATTTTACTAGAAAGTTATTCACTTATAGCCAAAGCAGCCTTGCACTAGGAGGTTTTTCGACTCACTCGGAATTTGACAGTTTGGTTGTTTTAGATTCGATTTTGGTAATTTTTCGTGCCTAGAAAGCATAATGCCTTTGCAGAAATCTCCTGAAATTTCACGCTGATCGGAGTAAAGAGAAGTGAGTTATAGGAATTTTACTAAAAAGTTATGGTGATATCATTTATAGCCAAAGCAGCCTTGGACTAGGAGGTTTTTCGACTCACTCGGAATTTGACAGTTTGGTTGTTTTGCATTCGATTTCCATAATTGTTCGTGCCTAGAAAGCACAATACCTTTGCAGCAACCTCCCGAAATGTCACGCTGATCGGAGTAAAGAGAAGTGAGTTATAGGAATTTTACTAAAAAGTTATGGTGATATCACTTATAGCCAAAGCAGCCTTAGACTAGGAGGTTTTTCGGCTCACTCGGAATTTGACAGCTTGGTTGTTTTACATTCGATTTTCATAATTTTTCGTAGCTACAAAGCACAGTGCCTTTGCAGCAACCTCCCGCAATTTCAGGCTTATTGGAGTAAAGAGAAGTGAGTTATAGGAATTTTACTAAAAAGGTATGGTGATATCACTTATAGCCAAAGCAGCCTTGGACTAGGAGGTTTTTCGGCTCACTCGGAATTTGATAGTTTGGTTGTTTTGCTTTCGATTTTCATAATTGTTCGTGCCTAGAAAGCACAATACCTTTGCAGCAACCTCCCGAAATGTCACGCTTATTGGAGTAAAGAGAAGTGAGTTATAGGAATTTTACTAAAAAGTTATGGTGATATCATTTATAGCCAAAGCAGCCTTGGACTAGGAGGTTTTTCGACTCACTCGGAATTTGACAGTTTGGTTGTTTTAGATTCGATTTTCATAATTTTTCGTGCCTAGAAAGCACAATACCTTTCCAGCAACCTCCCGGAATGTCACGCTGATCGGGGTAAAGAGAAGTGAGTTATAGGAATTTTACTAAAAAGTTATGGTGATATCACTTATAGCCAAAGCAGCCTTGGACTAGGAGGTTTTTCGGCTCACTCGGAATTTGACAGCTTGGTTGTTTTACATTCGATTTTCATAATTTTTCGTGCCTAGAAAGCACAGCGCCTTTGCAGCAACCTTCCGAAATTTCAGGCTGATCGGAATAGAGAGAAGTGAGTTATAGGAATTTTACTAAAAAGTTATGGTGATATCACTTATAGCCAAAGCAGCCTTGGACTAGGAGGTTTTTCGGCTCACTCGGAATTTGACAGTTTGGTTGTTTTGCTTTCGATTTTCATAATTGTTCGTGCCTAGAAAGCACAATACCTTTGCAGCTACCTCCTGTAATTTCACGCTGATCGGAGTAAAGAGAAGTGAGTTATAGAAATTTTACTAAAAAGTTATGGTGATATCACTTATAGCCAAAGCAGCCTTGGACTAGGAGGTTTTTCGGCTCACTCGGAATTTGACAGTTTGGTTGTTTTGCTTTCGATTTTCATAATTTTTCGTAGCTAGAAAGCACAGTGCCTGTGCAGCAACCTCCCGAAATGTCACGCTGATCGGGGTAAAGAGAAGTGAGTTATAGGAATTTTACTAAAAAGTTATGGTGATATCACTTATAGCCAAAGCAGCCTTGGACTAGGAGGTTTTTCGGCTCACTCGGAATTTGACAGTTTGGTTGTTTTGCTTTCGATTTTCATAATTGTTCGTGCCTAGAAAGCACAATACCTTTGCAGCAACCTCCCGAAATGTCACGCTGATCGGAGTAAAGAGAAGTGAGTTATAGGAATTTTACTAAAAAGTTATGGTGATATCACTTATAGCCAAAGCAGCCTTGGACTAGGAGGTTTTTCGGCTCACTCGGAATTTGACAGCTTGGTTGTTTTAGATTCGATTTTCATAATTTTTCGTGCCTAGAAAGCACAGTGCCTTTGCAGCAACCTCCCGGGATGTCACGCTGATCGGGGTAAAGAGAAGTGAGTTATAGGAATTTTACTAAAAAGTTATGGTGATATCACTTATAGCCAAAGCAGCCTTGGACTAGGAGGTTTTTCGGCTCACTCGGAATTTGACAGTTTGGTTGTTTTGCTTTCGATTTTCATAATTTTTCGTAGCTAGAAAGCACAATACCTTTGCAGCAACCTTCCGAAATTTCAGGCTGATCGGAATAGAGAGAAGTGAGTTATAGGAATTTTACTAAAAAGTTATGGTGATATCACTTATAGCCAAAGCAGCCTTGGACTAGGAGGTGTTTCGGCTCACTCGGAATTTGACAGCTTGGTTGTTTTAGATTCGATTTTGATAATTTTTCGTGCCTAGAAAGCAGAATGCCTTTGCAGCAACCTCCTGAAATTTTCCGCTGATCGGAGTAAACAGAAGTGAGTTATAGGAATTTTACTAAAAAGTTATGGTGATATCACTTATAGCCAAAGCAGCCTTGGACTAGGAGGTGTTTCGGCTCACTCGGAATTTGACAGCTTGGTTGTTTTAGATTCGATTTTGATAATTTTTCGTGCCTAGAAAGCAGAATGCCTTTGCAGCAACCTCCTGAAATTTTCCGCTGATCGGAGTAAACAGAAGTGAGTTATAGGAATTTTACTAAAAAGTTATGGTGATATCACTTATAGCCAAAGCAGCCTTGCACTAGGAGGTTTTTCGACTCACTCGGAATTTGACAGTTTGGTTGTTTTACATTCGATTTTGGTAATTTTTCGTGCCTAGAAAGCATAATGCCTTTGCAGAAATCTCCTGAAATTTCACGCTGATCGGAGTAAAGAGAAGTGAGTTATAGGAATTTTACTAAAAAGTTATGGTGATATCACTTATAGCCAAAGCAGCCTTGGACTAGGAGGTTTTTCGGCTCACTCGGAATTTGACAGCTTGGTTGTTTTACATTCGATTTTCATAATTTTTCGTGCCTAGAAAGCACAGCGCCTTTGCAGCAACCTTCCGAAATTTCAGGCTGATCGGAATAGAGAGAAGTGAGTTATAGGAATTTTACTAAAAAGTTATGGTGATATCACTTATAGCCAAAGCAGCCTTGGACTAGGAGGTGTTTCGGCTCACTCGGAATTTGACAGCTTGGTTGTTTTAGATTCGATTTTGATAATTTTTCGTGCCTAGAAAGCAGAATGCCTTTGCAGCAACCTCCTGAAATTTTCCGCTGATCGGAGTAAACAGAAGTGAGTTATAGGAATTTTACTAAAAAGTTATGGTGATATCACTTATAGCCAAAGCAGCCTTGGACTAGGAGGTGTTTCGGCTCACTCGGAATTTGACAGCTTGGTTGTTTTAGATTCGATTTTGATAATTTTTCGTGCCTAGAAAGCAGAATGCCTTTGCAGCAACCTCCTGAAATTTTCCGCTGATCGGAGTAAACAGAAGTGAGTTATAGGAATTTTACTAAAAAGTTATGGTGATATCACTTATAGCCAAAGCAGCCTTGGACTAGGAGGTGTTTCGGCTCACTCGGAATTTGACAGCTTGGTTGTTTTAGATTCGATTTTCATAATTTTTCGTGCCTAGAAAGCATAATGCCTTTGCAGAAATCTCCTGAAATTTCACGCTGATCGGAGTAAAGAGAAGTGAGTTATAGGAATTTTACTAAAAAGTTATGGTGATATCCCTTATAGCCAAAGCAGCCTTGGACTAGGAGGTTTTTCGGCTCACTCGGAATTTGACAGTTTGGTTGTTTTAGATTCGATTTTCATAATTTTTCGTGCCTAGAAAGCACAGCGCCTTTGCAGAAATCTCCTGAAATTTCACGCTGATCGGAGTAAAGAGAAGTGAGTTATAGGAATTTTACTAAAATGTTATGGTGATATCACTTATAGCCAAAGCAGCCTTGGACTAGGAGGTTTTTCGGCTCACTCGGAATTTGACAGCTTGGTTGTTTTACATTCGATTTTCATAATTTTTCGTGCCTTTCCAGCAACGTCCTGCAATTTCAGGCTGATCGGAGTAAAGAGAAGTGAGTTATAGGAATTTTACTAAAATGTTATGGTGATATCCCTTATGGCCAAAGCAGCCTTGGACTAGGAGGTTTTTCGGCTCACTCGGAATTTGACAGTTTGGTTGTTTTAGATTCGATTTTCATAATTTTTCGTGCCTAGAAAGCACAATACCTTTCCAGCAACCTCCCGGAATGTCACGCTGATCGGGGTAAAGAGAAGTGAGTTATAGGAATTTTACTAAAAAGTTATGGTGATATCACTTATGGCCAAAGCAGCCTTGGACTAGGAGGTTTTTCGGCTCACTCGGAATTTGACGGTTTGGTTGTTTTACATTCGATTTTCATAATTTTTCGTGCCTAGAAAGCACAATACCTTTGCAGCAACCTCCCGAAATTTCACGCTTATTGGAGTAAAGAGAAGTGAGTTATAGGAATTTTACTAAAAAGTTATGGTGATATCATTTATAGCCAAAGCAGCCTTGGACTAGGAGGTTTTTCGACTCACTCGGAATTTGACAGTTTGGTTGTTTTGCATTCGATTTCCATAATTGTTCGTGCCTAGAAAGCACAATACCTTTGCAGCAACCTCCCGAAATGTCACGCTGATCGGAGTAAAGAGAAGTGAGTTATAGGAATTTTACTAAAAAGTTATGGTGATATCACTTATAGCCAAAGCAGCCTTGGACTAGGAGGTTTTTCGGCTCACTCGGAATTTGACAGTTTGGTTGTTTTGCTTTCGATTTTCATAATTGTTCGTGCCTAGAAAGCACAATACCTTTGCAGCAACCTCCCGCAATTTCAGGCTTATTGGAGTAAAGAGAAGTGAGTTATAGGAATTTTACTAAAAAGTTATGGTGATATCACTTATAGCCAAAGCAACCTTGGACTAGGAGGTTTTTCGGCTCACTCGGAGTTTGACAGTTTGGTTGTTTTACATTCGATTTTCATAATTTTTCGTGCCTAGAAAGCACAATGCCTTTGCAGCTACCTCCTGTAATTTCACGCTGATCGGAGTAAAGAGAAGTGAGTTATAGAAATTTTACTAAAAAGTTATGGTGATATCACTTATAGCCAAAGCAGCCTTGGACTAGGAGGTTTTTCGGCTCACTCGGAATTTGACAGTTTGGTTGTTTTAGATTCGATTTTCATAATTTTTCGTGCCTAGAAAGCACAGTGCCTTTACAGCAACCTCCCGGGATGTCACGCTGATCGGGGTAAAGAGAAGTGAGTTATAGGAATTTTACTAAAAAGTTATGGTGATATCACTTATAGCCAAAGCAGCCTTGGACTAGGAGGTTTTTCGGCTCACTCGGAATTTGACAGTTTGGTTGTTTTACATTCGATTTTCATAATTTTTCGTAGCTAGAAAGCACAGTGCCTGTGCAGCAACCTCCCGAAATGTCACGCTGATCGGGGTAAAGAGAAGTGAGTTATAGGAATTTTACTAAAAAGTTATGGTGATATCACTTATAGCCAAAGCAGCCTTGGACTAGGAGGTGTTTCGGCTCACTCGGAATTTGACAGCTTGGTTGTTTTAGATTCGATTTTGATAATTTTTCGTGCCTAGAAAGCAGAATGCCTTTGCAGCAACCTCCTGAAATTTTCCGCTGATCGGAGTAAACAGAAGTGAGTTATAGGAATTTTACTAGAAAGTTATTCACTTATAGCCAAAGCAGCCTTGCACTAGGAGGTTTTTCGACTCACTCGGAATTTGACAGTTTGGTTGTTTTAGATTCGATTTTGGTAATTTTTCGTGCCTAGAAAGCATAATGCCTTTGCAGAAATCTCCTGAAATTTCACGCTGATCGGAGTAAAGAGAAGTGAGTTATAGGAATTTTACTAAAAAGTTATGGTGATATCATTTATAGCCAAAGCAGCCTTGGACTAGGAGGTTTTTCGACTCACTCGGAATTTGACAGTTTGGTTGTTTTGCATTCGATTTCCATAATTGTTCGTGCCTAGAAAGCACAATACCTTTGCAGCAACCTCCCGAAATGTCACGCTGATCGGAGTAAAGAGAAGTGAGTTATAGGAATTTTACTAAAAAGTTATGGTGATATCACTTATAGCCAAAGCAGCCTTAGACTAGGAGGTTTTTCGGCTCACTCGGAATTTGACAGCTTGGTTGTTTTACATTCGATTTTCATAATTTTTCGTAGCTACAAAGCACAGTGCCTTTGCAGCAACCTCCCGCAATTTCAGGCTTATTGGAGTAAAGAGAAGTGAGTTATAGGAATTTTACTAAAAAGGTATGGTGATATCACTTATAGCCAAAGCAGCCTTGGACTAGGAGGTTTTTCGGCTCACTCGGAATTTGATAGTTTGGTTGTTTTGCTTTCGATTTTCATAATTGTTCGTGCCTAGAAAGCACAATACCTTTGCAGCAACCTCCCGAAATGTCACGCTTATTGGAGTAAAGAGAAGTGAGTTATAGGAATTTTACTAAAAAGTTATGGTGATATCATTTATAGCCAAAGCAGCCTTGGACTAGGAGGTTTTTCGACTCACTCGGAATTTGACAGTTTGGTTGTTTTGCATTCGATTTCCATAATTGTTCGTGCCTAGAAAGCACAATACCTTTGCAGCAACCTCCCGAAATGTCACGCTGATCGGAGTAAAGAGAAGTGAGTTATAGGAATTTTACTAAAAAGTTATGGTGATATCACTTATAGCCAAAGCAGCCTTGGACTAGGAGGTTTTTCGGCTCACTCGGAATTTGACAGCTTGGTTGTTTTACATTCGATTTTCATAATTTTTCGTGCCTAGAAAGCACAGCGCCTTTGCAGCAACCTTCCGAAATTTCAGGCTGATCGGAATAGAGAGAAGTGAGTTATAGGAATTTTACTAAAAAGTTATGGTGATATCACTTATAGCCAAAGCAGCCTTGGACTAGGAGGTTTTTCGGCTCACTCGGAATTTGACAGTTTGGTTGTTTTGCTTTCGATTTTCATAATTGTTCGTGCCTAGAAAGCACAATACCTTTGCAGCTACCTCCTGTAATTTCACGCTGATCGGAGTAAAGAGAAGTGAGTTATAGAAATTTTACTAAAAAGTTATGGTGATATCACTTATAGCCAAAGCAGCCTTGGACTAGGAGGTTTTTCGGCTCACTCGGAATTTGACAGTTTGGTTGTTTTGCTTTCGATTTTCATAATTTTTCGTAGCTAGAAAGCACAGTGCCTGTGCAGCAACCTCCCGAAATGTCACGCTGATCGGGGTAAAGAGAAGTGAGTTATAGGAATTTTACTAAAAAGTTATGGTGATATCACTTATAGCCAAAGCAGCCTTGGACTAGGAGGTTTTTCGGCTCACTCGGAATTTGACAGTTTGGTTGTTTTGCTTTCGATTTTCATAATTGTTCGTGCCTAGAAAGCACAATACCTTTGCAGCAACCTCCCGAAATGTCACGCTGATCGGAGTAAAGAGAAGTGAGTTATAGGAATTTTACTAAAAAGTTATGGTGATATCACTTATAGCCAAAGCAGCCTTGGACTAGGAGGTTTTTCGGCTCACTCGGAATTTGACAGCTTGGTTGTTTTAGATTCGATTTTCATAATTTTTCGTGCCTAGAAAGCACAGTGCCTTTGCAGCAACCTCCCGGGATGTCACGCTGATCGGGGTAAAGAGAAGTGAGTTATAGGAATTTTACTAAAAAGTTATGGTGATATCACTTATAGCCAAAGCAGCCTTGGACTAGGAGGTTTTTCGGCTCACTCGGAATTTGACAGTTTGGTTGTTTTGCTTTCGATTTTCATAATTTTTCGTAGCTAGAAAGCACAATACCTTTGCAGCAACCTTCCGAAATTTCAGGCTGATCGGAATAGAGAGAAGTGAGTTATAGGAATTTTACTAAAAAGTTATGGTGATATCACTTATAGCCAAAGCAGCCTTGGACTAGGAGGTGTTTCGGCTCACTCGGAATTTGACAGCTTGGTTGTTTTAGATTCGATTTTGATAATTTTTCGTGCCTAGAAAGCAGAATGCCTTTGCAGCAACCTCCTGAAATTTTCCGCTGATCGGAGTAAACAGAAGTGAGTTATAGGAATTTTACTAAAAAGTTATGGTGATATCACTTATAGCCAAAGCAGCCTTGGACTAGGAGGTGTTTCGGCTCACTCGGAATTTGACAGCTTGGTTGTTTTAGATTCGATTTTCATAATTTTTCGTGCCTAGAAAGCAGAATGCCTTTGCAGCAACCTCCTGAAATTTTCCGCTGATCGGAGTAAACAGAAGTGAGTTATAGGAATTTTACTAAAAAGTTATGGTGATATCACTTATAGCCAAAGCAGCCTTGCACTAGGAGGTTTTTCGACTCACTCGGAATTTGACAGTTTGGTTGTTTTACATTCGATTTTGGTAATTTTTCGTGCCTAGAAAGCATAATGCCTTTGCAGAAATCTCCTGAAATTTCACGCTGATCGGAGTAAAGAGAAGTGAGTTATAGGAATTTTACTAAAAAGTTATGGTGATATCCCTTATAGCCAAAGCAGCCTTGGACTAGGAGGTTTTTCGGCTCACTCGGAATTTGACAGTTTGGTTGTTTTAGATTCGATTTTCATAATTTTTCGTGCCTAGAAAGCACAGCGCCTTTGCAGAAATCTCCTGAAATTTCACGCTGATCGGAGTAAAGAGAAGTGAGTTATAGGAATTTTACTAAAATGTTATGGTGATATCACTTATAGCCAAAGCAGCCTTGGACTAGGAGGTTTTTCGGCTCACTCGGAATTTGACAGCTTGGTTGTTTTACATTCGATTTTCATAATTTTTCGTGCCTTTCCAGCAACGTCCTGCAATTTCAGGCTGATCGGAGTAAAGAGAAGTGAGTTATAGGAATTTTACTAAAATGTTATGGTGATATCCCTTATGGCCAAAGCAGCCTTGGACTAGGAGGTTTTTCGGCTCACTCGGAATTTGACAGTTTGGTTGTTTTAGATTCGATTTTCATAATTTTTCGTGCCTAGAAAGCACAATACCTTTCCAGCAACCTCCCGGAATGTCACGCTGATCGGGGTAAAGAGAAGTGAGTTATAGGAATTTTACTAAAAAGTTATGGTGATATCACTTATGGCCAAAGCAGCCTTGGACTAGGAGGTTTTTCGGCTCACTCGGAATTTGACGGTTTGGTTGTTTTACATTCGATTTTCATAATTTTTCGTGCCTAGAAAGCACAATACCTTTGCAGCAACCTCCCGAAATTTCACGCTTATTGGAGTAAAGAGAAGTGAGTTATAGGAATTTTACTAAAAAGTTATGGTGATATCATTTATAGCCAAAGCAGCCTTGGACTAGGAGGTTTTTCGACTCACTCGGAATTTGACAGTTTGGTTGTTTTGCATTCGATTTCCATAATTGTTCGTGCCTAGAAAGCACAATACCTTTGCAGCAACCTCCCGAAATGTCACGCTGATCGGAGTAAAGAGAAGTGAGTTATAGGAATTTTACTAAAAAGTTATGGTGATATCACTTATAGCCAAAGCAGCCTTGGACTAGGAGGTTTTTCGGCTCACTCGGAATTTGACAGCTTGGTTGTTTTACATTCGATTTTCATAATTTTTCGTGCCTAGAAAGCACATCGCCTTTGCAGCAACCTTCCGAAATTTCAGGCTGATCGGAATAGAGAGAAGTGAGTTATAGGAATTTTACTAAAAAGTTATGGTGATATCACTTATAGCCAAAGCAGCCTTGGACTAGGAGGTTTTTCGGCTCACTCGGAATTTGACAGTTTGGTTGTTTTGCTTTCGATTTTCATAATTGTTCGTGCCTAGAAAGCACAATACCTTTGCAGCAACCTCCCGCAATTTCAGGCTTATTGGAGTAAAGAGAAGTGAGTTATAGGAATTTTACTAAAAAGTTATGGTGATATCACTTATAGCCAAAGCAGCCTTGGACTAGGAGGTTTTTCGGCTCACTCGGAATTTGACAGTTTGGTTGTTTTGCTTTCGATTTTCATAATTGTTCGTGCCTAGAAAGCACAATACCTTTGCAGCAACCTCCCGCAATTTCAGGCTTATTGGAGTAAAGAGAAGTGAGTTATAGGAATTTTACTAAAAAGTTATGGTGATATCACTTATAGCCAAAGCAACCTTGGACTAGGAGGTTTTTCGGCTCACTCGGAGTTTGACAGTTTGGTTGTTTTGCTTTCGATTTTCATAATTGTTCGTGCCTAGAAAGCACAATGCCTTTGCAGCTACCTCCTGTAATTTCACGCTGATCGGAGTAAAGAGAAGTGAGTTATAGAAATTTTACTAAAAAGTTATGGTGATATCACTTATAGCCAAAGCAGCCTTGGACTAGGAGGTTTTTCGGCTCACTCGGAATTTGACAGTTTGGTTGTTTTAGATTCGATTTTCATAATTTTTCGTGCCTAGAAAGCACAGTGCCTTTACAGCAACCTCCCGGGATGTCACGCTGATCGGGGTAAAGAGAAGTGAGTTATAGGAATTTTACTAAAAAGTTATGGTGATATCACTTATAGCCAAAGCAGCCTTGGACTAGGAGGTTTTTCGGCTCACTCGGAATTTGACAGTTTGGTTGTTTTACATTCGATTTTCATAATTTTTCGTAGCTAGAAAGCACGGTGCCTGTGCAGCAACCTCCCGAAATGTCACGCTGATCGGGGTAAAGAGAAGTGAGTTATAGGAATTTTACTAAAAAGTTATGGTGATATCACTTATAGCCAAAGCAGCCTTGGACTAGGAGGTTTTTCGGCTCACTCGGAATTTGACAGCTTGGTTGTTTTAGATTCGATTTTGATAATTTTTCGTGCCTAGAAAGCAGAATGCCTTTGCAGCAACCTCCTGAAATTTTCCGCTGATCGGAGTAAACAGAAGTGAGTTATAGGAATTTTACTAGAAAGTTATTCACTTATAGCCAAAGCAGCCTTGCACTAGGAGGTTTTTCGACTCACTCGGAATTTGACAGTTTGGTTGTTTTAGATTCGATTTTGGTAATTTTTCGTGCCTAGAAAGCATGATGCCTTTGCAGAAATCTCCTGAAATTTCACGCTGATCGGAGTAAAGAGAAGTGAGTTATAGGAATTTTACTAAAAAGTTATGGTGATATCACTTATAGCCAAAGCAGCCTTGGACTAGGAGGTTTTTCGGCTCACTCGGAATTTGACAGCTTGGTTGTTTTACATTCGATTTTCATAATTTTTCGTGCCTAGAAAGCACAGCGCCTTTGCAGCAACCTTCCGAAATTTCAGGCTGATCGGAATAGAGAGAAGTGAGTTATAGGAATTTTACTAAAAAGTTATGGTGATATCACTTATAGCCAAAGCAGCCTTGGACTAGGAGGTGTTTCGGCTCACTCGGAATTTGACAGCTTGGTTGTTTTAGATTCGATTTTGATAATTTTTTGTGCCTAGAAAGCACAATACCTTTCAAGCAACCTCCTGAAACTTCACGCTTATCGGAATAAAGCGAAGCGAGTTATAGGAATTTTACTAAAAAGTTATGGTGATATCACCAATAGCCAATGCAGCCTTGGACTAGGAGGTTTTTCGGCTCACTCGGAATTTGACAGTTTGGTTGTTTTACATTCGATTTTCATAATTTTTCGTAGCTACAAAGCACAGTGCCTTTGCAGCAACCTCCCGAAATTTCAGGCTTATCGGAGTAAAGAGAAGTGAGTTATAGGAATTTTACTAAAAAGTTATGGTGATATCATTTATAGCCAAAGCAGCCTCGGACTAGGAGGTTTTTCGACTCACTCGGAATTTGACAGTTTGGTTGTTTTGCATTCGATTTCCATAATTGTTCGTGCCTAGAAAGCACAATACCTTTGCAGCAACCTCCCGAAATGTCACGCTGATCGGAGTAAAGAGAAGTGAGTTATAGGAATTTTACTAAAAAGTTATGGTGATATCACTTATAGCCAAAGCAGCCTTAGACTAGGAGGTTTTTCGGCTCACTCGGAATTTGACAGCTTGGTTGTTTTATATTCGATTTTCATAATTTTTCGTAGCTACAAAGCACAGTGCCTTTGCAGCAACCTTCCGAAATTTCAGGCTGATCGGAAAAGAGAGAAGTGAGTTATAGGAATTTTACTAAAAAGGTATGGTGATATCACTTATAGCCAAAGCAGCCTTGGACTAGGAGGTTTTTCGGCTCACTCGGAATTTGACAGTTTGGTTGTTTTGCTTTCGATTTTCATAATTGTTCGTGCCTAGAAAGCACAATACCTTTGCAGCAACCTCCCGAAATCTCACGCTGATCGGAGTAAAGAGAAGTGAGTTATAGGAATTTTACTAAAAAGTTATGGTGATATCACTTATCGCCAAAGCAGCCTTGGACTAGGAGGTTTTTCGGCTCACTCGGAATTTGACAGTTTGGTTGTTTTGCTTTCGATTTTCATAATTGTTCGTGCCTAGAAAGCACAATACCTTTGCAGCAACCTCCCGGGATGTCACGCTGATCGGGGTAAAGAGAAGTGAGTTATAGGAATTTTACTAAAAAGTTATGGTGATATCACTTATAGCCAAAGCAGCCTTGGACTAGGAGGTGTTTCGGCTCACTCGGAATTTGACAGCTTGGTTGTTTTAGATTCGATTTTGATAATTTTTCGTGCCTAGAAAGCATAATGCCTTTGCAGCAACCTCCTGAAATTTTCCGCTGATCGGAGTAAACAGAAGTGAGTTATAGGAATTTTACTAAAAAGTTATGGTGATATCACTTATAGCCAAAGCAGCCTTGGACTAGGAGGTGTTTCGGCTCACTCGGAATTTGACAGTTTGGTTGTTTTAGATTCGATTTTGATAATTTTTCGTGCCTAGAAAGCAGAATGCCTTTGCAGCAACCTCCTGAAATTTTCCGCTGATCGGAGTAAACAGAAGTGAGTTATAGGAATTTTACTAAAAAGTTATGGTGATATCACTTATAGCCAAAGCAGCCTTGGACTAGGAGGTGTTTCGGCTCACTCGGAATTTGACAGCTTGGTTGTTTTAGATTCGATTTTCATAATTGTTCGTGCCTAGAAAGCACAATACCTTTGCAGCAACCTCCCGCAATTTCAGGCTTATTGGAGTAAAGAGAAGTGAGTTATAGGAATTTTACTAAAAAGTTATGGTGATATCACTTATAGCCAAAGCAACCTTGGACTAGGAGGTTTTTCGGCTCACTCGGAGTTTGACAGTTTGGTTGTTTTACATTCGATTTTCATAATTTTTCGTGCCTAGAAAGCACAATGCCTTTGCAGCTACCTCCTGTAATTTCACGCTGATCGGAGTAAAGAGAAGTGAGTTATAGAAATTTTACTAAAAAGTTATGGTGATATCACTTATAGCCAAAGCAGCCTTGGACTAGGAGGTTTTTCGGCTCACTCGGAATTTGACAGTTTGGTTGTTTTAGATTCGATTTTCATAATTTTTCGTGCCTAGAAAGCACAGTGCCTTGGCAGCAACCTCCCGGGATGTCACGCTGATCGGGGTAAAGAGAAGTGAGTTATAGGAATTTTACTAAAAAGTTATGGTGATATCACTTATAGCCAAAGCAGCCTTGGACTAGGAGGTTTTTCGGCTCACTCGGAATTTGACAGTTTGGTTGTTTTACATTCGATTTTCATAATTTTTCGTAGCTAGAAAGCACAGTGCCTGTGCAGCAACCTCCCGAAATGTCACGCTGATCGGGGTAAAGAGAAGTGAGTTATAGGAATTTTACTAAAAAGTTATGGTGATATCACTTATAGCCAAAGCAGCCTTGGACTAGGAGGTGTTTCGGCTCACTCGGAATTTGACAGCTTGGTTGTTTTAGATTCGATTTTGATAATTTTTCGTGCCTAGAAAGCAGAATGCCTTTGCAGCAACCTCCTGAAATTTTCCGCTGATCGGAGTAAACAGAAGTGAGTTATAGGAATTTTACTAAAAAGTTATTCACTTATAGCCAAAGCAGCCTTGCACTAGGAGGTTTTTCGACTCACTCGGAATTTGACAGTTTGGTTGTTTTAGATTCGATTTTGGTAATTTTTCGTGCCTAGAACGCATAATGCCTTTGCAGAAATCTCCTGAAATTTCACGCTGATCGGAGTAAAGAGAAGTGAGTTATAGGAATTTTACTAAAAAGTTATGGTGATATCACTTATAGCCAAAGCAGCCTTGGACTAGGAGGTTTTTCGGCTCACTCGGAATTTGACAGCTTGGTTGTTTTACATTCGATTTTCATAATTTTTCGTGCCTAGAAAGCACAGCGCCTTTGCAGCAACCTTCCGAAATTTCAGGCTGATCGGAATAGAGAGAAGTGAGTTATAGGAATTTTACTAAAAAGTTATGGTGATATCACTTATAGCCAAAGCAGCCTTGGACTAGGAGGTGTTTCGGCTCACTCGGAATTTGACAGCTTGGTTGTTTTAGATTCGATTTTGATAATTTTTCGTGCCTAGAAAGCACAATACCTTTGCAGCAACCTCCTGAAACTTCACGCTTATCGGAATAAAGCGAAGTGAGTTATAGGAATTTTACTAAAAAGTTATGGTGATATCACCAATAGCCAATGCAGCCTTGGACTAGGAGGTTTTTCGGCTCACTCGGAATTTGACAGTTTGGTTGTTTTACATTCGATTTTCATAATTTTTCGTAGCTACAAAGCACAGTGCCTTTGCAGCAACCTCCCGAAATTTCAGGCTTATCGGAGTAAAGAGAAGTGAGTTATAGGAATTTTACTAAAAAGTTATGGTGATATCATTTATAGCCAAAGCAGCCTTGGACTAGGAGGTTTTTCGACTCACTCGGAATTTGACAGTTTGGTTGTTTTGCATTCGATTTCCATAATTGTTCGTGCCTAGAAAGCACAATACCTTTGCAGCAACCTCCCGAAATGTCACGCTGATCGGAGTAAAGAGAAGTGAGTTATAGGAATTTTACTAAAAAGTTATGGTGATATCACTTATAGCCAAAGCAGCCTTAGACTAGGAGGTTTTTCGGCTCACTCGGAATTTGACAGCTTGGTTGTTTTACATTCGATTTTCATAATTTTTCGTAGCTACAAAGCACAGTGCTTTTGCAGCAACCTTCCGAAATTTCAGGCTGATCGGAAAAGAGAGAAGTGAGTTATAGGAATTTTACTAAAAAGGTATGGTGATATCACTTATAGCCAAAGCAGCCTTGGACTAGGAGGTTTTTCGGCTCACTCGGAATTTGACAGTTTGGTTGTTTTGCTTTCGATTTTCATAATTGTTCGTGCCTAGAAAGCACAATACCTTTGCAGCAACCTCCCGAAATGTCACGCTGATCGGAGTAAAGAGAAGTGAGTTATAGGAATTTTACTAAAAAGTTATGGTGATATCACTTATCGCCAAAGCAGCCTTGGACTAGGAGGTTTTTCGGCTCACTCGGAATTTGACAGTTTGGTTGTTTTGCTTTCGATTTTCATAATTGTTCGTGCCTAGAAAGCACAATACCTTTGCAGCAACCTCCCGGGATGTCACGCTGATCGGGGTAAAGAGAAGTGAGTTATAGGAATTTTACTAAAAAGTTATGGTGATATCACTTATAGCCAAAGCAGCCTTGGACTAGGAGGTGTTTCGGCTCACTCGGAATTTGACAGCTTGGTTGTTTTAGATTCGATTTTGATAATTTTTCGTGCCTAGAAAGCAGAATGCCTTTGCAGCAACCTCCTGAAATTTTCCGCTGATCGGAGTAAACAGAAGTGAGTTATAGGAATTTTACTAAAAAGTTATGGTGATATCACTTATAGCCAAAGCAGCCTTGGACTAGGAGGTGTTTCGGCTCACTCGGAATTTGACAGCTTGGTTGTTTTAGATTCGATTTTGATAATTTTTCGTGCCTAGAAAGCAGAATGCCTTTGCAGCAACCTCCTGAAATTTTCCGCTGATCGGAGTAAACAGAAGTGAGTTATAGGAATTTTACTAAAAAGTTATGGTGATATCACTTATAGCCAAAGCAGCCTTGCACTAGGAGGTTTTTCGACTCACTCGGAATTTGACAGTTTGGTTGTTTTAGATTCGATTTTGGTAATTTTTCGTGCCTAGAAAGCATAATGCCTTTGCAGAAATCTCCTGAAATTTCACGCTGATCGGAGTAAAGAGAAGTGAGTTATAGGAATTTTACTAAAAAGTTATGGTGATATCCCTTATAGCCAAAGCAGCCTTGGACTAGGAGGTTTTTCGGCTCACTCGGAATTTGACAGTTTGGTTGTTTTAGATTCGATTTTCATAATTTTTCGTGCCTAGAAAGCACAGCGCCTTTGCAGAAATCTCCTGAAATGTCACACTGATCGGAGTAAAGAGAAGTGAGTTATAGGAATTTTACTAAAATGTTATGGTGATATCACTTATAGCCAAAGCAGCCTTGGACTAGGAGGTTTTTCGGCTCACTCGGAATTTGACAGCTTGGTTGTTTTACATTCGATTTTCATAATTTTTCGTGCCTTTCCAGCAACGTCCTGCAATTTCAGGCTGATCGGAGTAAAGAGAAGTGAGTTATAGGAATTTTACTAAAATGTTATGGTGATATCCCTTATAGCCAAAGCAGCCTTGGACTAGGAGGTTTTTCGGCTCACTCGGAATTTGACAGTTTGGTTGTTTTAGATTCGATTTTCATAATTTTTCGTGCCTAGAAAGCACAATACCTTTCCAGCAACCTCCCGGAATGTCACGCTGATCGGGGTAAAGAGAAGTGAGTTATAGGAATTTTACTAAAAAGTTATGGTGATATCACTTATGGCCAAAGCAGCCTTGGACTAGGAGGTTTTTCGGCTCACTCGGAATTTGACGGTTTGGTTGTTTTACATTCGATTTTCATAATTTTTCGTGCCTAGAAAGCACAATACCTTTGCAGCAACCTCCCGAAATTTCACGCTTATTGGAGTAAAGAGAAGTGAGTTATAGGAATTTTACTAAAAAGTTATGGTGATATCATTTATAGCCAAAGCAGCCTTGGACTAGGAGGTTTTTCGACTCACTCGGAATTTGACAGTTTGGTTGTTTTGCATTCGATTTCCATAATTGTTCGTGCCTAGAAAGCACAATACCTTTGCAGCAACCTCCCGAAATGTCACGCTGATCGGAGTAAAGAGAAGTGAGTTATAGGAATTTTACTAAAAAGTTATGGTGATATCACTTATAGCCAAAGCAGCCTTGGACTAGGAGGTTTTTCGGCTCACTCGGAATTTGACAGCTTGGTTGTTTTACATTCGATTTTCATAATTTTTCGTGCCTAGAAAGCACAGCGCCTTTGCAGCAACCTTCCGAAATTTCAGGCTGATCGGAATAGAGAGAAGTGAGTTATAGGAATTTTACTAAAAAGTTATGGTGATATCACTTATAGCCAAAGCAGCCTTGGACTAGGAGGTTTTTCGGCTCACTCGGAATTTGACAGTTTGGTTGTTTTGCTTTCGATTTTCATAATTGTTCGTGCCTAGAAAGCACAATACCTTTGCAGCAACCTCCCGCAATTTCAGGCTTATTGGAGTAAAGAGAAGTGAGTTATAGGAATTTTACTAAAAAGTTATGGTGATATCACTTATAGCCAAAGCAACCTTGGACTAGGAGGTTTTTCGGCTCACTCGGAATTTGACAGTTTGGTTGTTTTAGATTCGATTTTCATAATTTTTCGTGCCTAGAAAGCACAATGCCTTTGCAGCTACCTCCTGTAATTTCACGCTGATCGGAGTAAAGAGAAGTGAGTTATAGAAATTTTACTAAAAAGTTATGGTGATATCACTTATAGCCAAAGCAGCCTTGGACTAGGAGGTTTTTCGGCTCACTCGGAATTTGACAGTTTGGTTGTTTTAGATTCGATTTTCATAATTTTTCGTGCCTAGAAAGCACAGTGCCTTTGCAGCAACCTCCCGGGATGTCACGCTGATCGGGGTAAAGAGAAGTGAGTTATAGGAATTTTACTAAAAAGTTATGGTGATATCACTTATAGCCAAAGCAGCCTTGGACTAGGAGGTTTTTCGGCTCACTCGGAATTTGACAGTTTGGTTGTTTTACATTCGATTTTCATAATTTTTCGTAGCTAGAAAGCACAGTGCCTGTGCAGCAACCTCCCGAAATGTCACGCTGATCGGGGTAAAGAGAAGTGAGTTATAGGAATTTTACTAAAAAGTTATGGTGATATCACTTATAGCCAAAGCAGCCTTGGACTAGGAGGTGTTTCGACTCACTCGGAATTTGACAGCTTGGTTGTTTTAGATTCGATTTTGATAATTTTTCGTGCCTAGAAAGCAGAATGCCTTTGCAGCAACCTCCTGAAATTTTCCGCTGATCGGAGTAAACAGAAGTGAGTTATAGGAATTTTACTAAAAAGTTATGGTGATATCACTTATAGCCAAAGCAGCCTTGCACTAGGAGGTTTTTCGACTCACTCGGAATTTGACAGTTTGGTTGTTTTAGATTCGATTTTGGTAATTTTTCGTGCCTAGAAAGCATAATGCCTTTGCAGAAATCTCCTGAAATTTCACGCTGATCGGAGTAAAGAGAAGTGAGTTATAGGAATTTTACTAAAAAGTTATGGTGATATCACTTATAGCCAAAGCAGCCTTGGACTAGGAGGTTTTTCGGCTCACTCGGAATTTGACAGCTTGGTTGTTTTAGATTCGATTTTCATAATTTTTCGTGCCTAGAAAGCACAGCGCCTTTGCAGAAATCTCCTGAAATTTCACGCTGATCGGAGTAAAGAGAAGTGAGTTATAGGAATTTTACTAAAAAGTTATGGTGATATCACTTATAGCCAATGCAGCCTTGGACTAGGAGGTGTTTCGGCTCACTCGGAATTTGACAGCTTGGTTGTTTTAGATTCGATTTTGATAATTTTTCGTGCCTAGAAAGCACAATACCTTTGCAGCAACCTCCTGAAATTTCACGCTTATCGGAATAAAGCGAAGCGAGTTATAGGAATTTTACTAAAAAGTTATGGTGATATCACCAATAGCCAATGCAGCCTTGGACTAGGAGGTTTTTCGGCTCACTCGGAATTTGACAGTTTGGTTGTTTTACATTCGATTTTCATAATTTTTCGTAGCTACAAAGCACAGTGCCTTTGCAGCAACCTCCCGAAATTTCAGGCTTATCGGAGTAAAGAGAAGTGAGTTATAGGAATTTTACTAAAAAGTTATGGTGATATCATTTATAGCCAAAGCAGCCTTGGACTAGGAGGTTTTTCGACTCACTCGGAATTTGACAGTTTGGTTGTTTTGCATTCGATTTCCATAATTGTTCGTGCCTAGAAAGCACAATACCTTTGCAGCAACCTCCCGAAATGTCACGCTGATCGGAGTAAAGAGAAGTGAGTTATAGGAATTTTACTAAAAAGTTATGGTGATATCACTTATAGCCAAAGCAGCCTTAGACTAGGAGGTTTTTCGGCTCACTCGGAATTTGACAGCTTGGTTGTTTTACATTCGATTTTCATAATTTTTCGTAGCTATAAAGCACAGTGCCTTTGCAGCAACCTTCCGAAATTTCAGGCTGATCGGAAAAGAGAGAAGTGAGTTATAGGAATTTTACTAAAAAGGTATGGTGATATCACTTATAGCCAAAGCAGCCTTGGACTAGGAGGTTTTTCGGCTCACTCGGAATTTGACAGTTTGGTTGTTTTGCTTTCGATTTTCATAATTGTTCGTGCCTAGAAAGCACAATACCTTTGCAGCAACCTCCCGAAATGTCACGCTTATTGGAGTAAAGAGAAGTGAGTTATAGGAATTTTACTAAAAAGTTATGGTGATATCATTTATAGCCAAAGCAGCCTTGGACTAGGAGGTTTTTCGACTCACTCGGAATTTGACAGTTTGGTTGTTTTGCATTCGATTTCCATAATTGTTCGTGCCTAGAAAGCACAATACCTTTGCAGCAACCTCCCGAAATGTCACGCTGATCGGAGTAAAGAGAAGTGAGTTATAGGAATTTTACTAAAAAGTTATGGTGATATCACTTATAGCCAAAGCAGCCTTGGACTAGGAGGTTTTTCGGCTCACTCGGAATTTGACAGCTTGGTTGTTTTACATTCGATTTTCATAATTTTTCGTGCCTAGAAAGCACAGCGCCTTTGCAGCAACCTTCCGAAATTTCAGGCTGATCGGAATAGAGAGAAGTGAGTTATAGGAATTTTACTAAAAAGTTATGGTGATATCACTTATAGCCAAAGCAGCCTTGGACTAGGAGGTTTTTCGGCTCACTCGGAATTTGACAGTTTGGTTGTTTTGCTTTCGATTTTCATAATTGTTCGTGCCTAGAAAGCACAATACCTTTGCAGCAACCTCCCGCAATTTCAGGCTTATTGGAGTAAAGAGAAGTGAGTTATAGGAATTTTACTAAAAAGTTATGGTGATATCACTTATAGCCAAAGCAACCTTGGACTAGGAGGTTTTTCGGCTCACTCGGAATTTGACAGTTTGGTTGTTTTAGATTCGATTTTCATAATTTTTCGTGCCTAGAAAGCACAGTGCCTTTGCAGCAACCTCCCGGGATGTCACGCTGATCGGGGTAAAGAGAAGTGAGTTATAGGAATTTTACTAAAAAGTTATGGTGATATCACTTATAGCCAAAGCAGCCTTGGACTAGGAGGTTTTTCGGCTCACTCGGAATTTGACAGTTTGGTTGTTTTAGATTCGATTTTGGTAATTTTTCGTGCCTAGAAAGCATAATGCCTTTGCAGAAATCTCCTGAAATTTCACGCTGATCGGAGTAAAGAGAAGTGAGTTATAGGAATTTTACTAAAAAGTTATGGTGATATCACTTATAGCCAAAGCAGCCTTGGACTAGGAGGTTTTTCGGCTCACTCGGAATTTGACAGCTTGGTTGTTTTAGATTCGATTTTCATAATTTTTCGTGCCTAGAAAGCACAGCGCCTTTGCAGCAACCTTCCGAAATTTCAGGCTGATCGGAATAGAGAGAAGTGAGTTATAGGAATTTTACTAAAAAGTTATGGTGATATCACTTATAGCCAAAGCAGCCTTGGACTAGGAGGTTTTTCGGCTCACTCGGAATTTGACAGTTTGGTTGTTTTGCTTTCGATTTTCATAATTGTTCGTGCCTAGAAAGCACAATACCTTTGCAGCAACCTCCTGAAATTTCACGCTTATCGGAATAAAGCGAAGCGAGTTATAGGAATTTTACTAAAAAGTTATGGTGATATCACCAATAGCCAATGCAGCCTTGGACTAGGAGGTTTTTCGGCTCACTCGGAATTTGACAGTTTGGTTGTTTTACATTCGATTTTCATAATTTTTCGTAGCTACAAAGCACAGTGCCTTTGCAGCAACCTCCCGAAATTTCAGGCTTATCGGAGTAAAGAGAAGTGAGTTATAGGAATTTTACTAAAAAGTTATGGTGATATCATTTATAGCCAAAGCAGCCTTGGACTAGGAGGTTTTTCGACTCACTCGGAATTTGACAGTTTGGTTGTTTTGCATTCGATTTCCATAATTGTTCGTGCCTAGAAAGCACAATACCTTTGCAGCAACCTCCCGAAATGTCACGCTGATCGGAGTAAAGAGAAGTGAGTTATAGGAATTTTACTAAAAAGTTATGGTGATATCACTTATAGCCAAAGCAGCCTTAGACTAGGAGGTTTTTCGGCTCACTCGGAATTTGACAGCTTGGTTGTTTTACATTCGATTTTCATAATTTTTCGTAGCTACAAAGCACAGTGCCTTTGCAGCAACCTTCCGAAATTTCAGGCTGATCGGAAAAGAGAGAAGTGAGTTATAGGAATTTTACTAAAAAGGTATGGTGATATCACTTATAGCCAAAGCAGCCTTGGACTAGGAGGTTTTTCGGCTCACTCGGAATTTGACAGTTTGGTTGTTTTGCTTTCGATTTTCATAATTGTTCGTGCCTAGAAAGCACAATACCTTTGCAGCAACCTCCCGAAATGTCACGCTTATTGGAGTAAAGAGAAGTGAGTTATAGGAATTTTACTAAAAAGTTATGGTGATATCATTTATAGCCAAAGCAGCCTTGGACTAGGAGGTTTTTCGACTCACTCGGAATTTGACAGTTTGGTTGTTTTGCATTCGATTTCCATAATTGTTCGTGCCTAGAAAGCACAATACCTTTGCAGCAACCTCCCGAAATGTCACGCTGATCGGAGTAAAGAGAAGTGAGTTATAGGAATTTTACTAAAAAGTTATGGTGATATCACTTATAGCCAAAGCAGCCTTGGACTAGGAGGTTTTTCGGCTCACTCGGAATTTGACAGCTTGGTTGTTTTACATTCGATTTTCATAATTTTTCGTGCCTAGAAAGCACAGCGCCTTTGCAGCCACCTTCCGAAATTTCAGGCTGATCGGAATAGAGAGAAGTGAGTTATAGGAATTTTACTAAAAAGTTATGGTGATATCACTTATAGCCAAAGCAGCCTTGGACTAGGAGGTTTTTCGGCTCACTCGGAATTTGACAGTTTGGTTGTTTTGCTTTCGATTTTCATAATTGTTCGTGCCTAGAAAGCACAATACCTTTGCAGCAACCTCCCGCAATTTCAGGCTTATTGGAGTAAAGAGAAGTGAGTTATAGGAATTTTACTAAAAAGTTATGGTGATATCACTTATAGCCAAAGCAACCTTGGACTAGGAGGTTTTTCGGCTCACTCGGAATTTGACAGTTTGGTTGTTTTACATTCGATTTTCATAATTTTTCGTGCCTAGAAAGCACAATGCCTTTGCAGCTACCTCCTGTAATTTCACGCTGATCGGAGTAAAGAGAAGTGAGTTATAGAAATTTTACTAAAAAGTTATGGTGATATCACTTATAGCCAAAGCAGCCTTGGACTAGGAGGTTTTTCGGCTCACTCGGAATTTGACAGTTTGGTTGTTTTAGATTCGATTTTCATAATTTTTCGTGCCTAGAAAGCACAGTGCCTTTGCAGCAACCTCCCGGGATGTCACGCTGATCGGGGTAAAGAGAAGTGAGTTATAGGAATTTTACTAAAAAGTTATGGTGATATCACTTATAGCCAAAGCAGCCTTGGACTAGGAGGTTTTTCGGCTCACTCGGAATTTGACAGTTTGGTTGTTTTAGATTCGATTTTGGTAATTTTTCGTGCCTAGAAAGCATAATGCCTTTGCAGAAATCTCCTGAAATTTCACGCTGATCGGAGTAAAGAGAAGTGAGTTATAGGAATTTTACTAAAAAGTTATGGTGATATCACTTATAGCCAAAGCAGCCTTAGACTAGGAGGTTTTTCGGCTCACTCGGAATTTGACAGCTTGGTTGTTTTACATTCGATTTTCATAATTTTTCGTGCCTAGAAAGCACAGCGCCTTTGCAGCAACCTTCCGAAATTTCAGGCTGATCGGAATAGAGAGAAGTGAGTTATAGGAATTTTACTAAAAAGTTATGGTGATATCACTTATAGCCAAAGCAGCCTTGGACTAGGAGGTTTTTCGGCTCACTCGGAATTTGACAGTTTGGTTGTTTTACATTCGATTTTCATAATTGTTCGTGCCTAGAAAGCACAATACCTTTGCAGCAACCTCCTGAAATTTCACGCTTATCGGAATAAAGCGAAGCGAGTTATAGGAATTTTACTAAAAAGTTATGGTGATATCACCAATAGCCAATGCAGCCTTGGACTAGGAGGTTTTTCGGCTCACTCGGAATTTGACAGTTTGGTTGTTTTACATTCGATTTTCATAATTTTTCGTAGCTACAAAGCACAGTGCCTTTGCAGCAACCTCCCGAAATTTCAGGCTTATCGGAGTAAAGAGAAGTGAGTTATAGGAATTTTACTAAAAAGTTATGGTGATATCATTTATAGCCAAAGCAGCCTTGGACTAGGAGGTTTTTCGACTCACTCGGAATTTGACAGTTTGGTTGTTTTGCATTCGATTTCCATAATTGTTCGTGCCTAGAAAGCACAATACCTTTGCAGCAACCTCCCGAAATGTCACGCTGATCGGAGTAAAGAGAAGTGAGTTATAGGAATTTTACTAAAAAGTTATGGTGATATCACTTATAGCCAAAGCAGCCTTAGACTAGGAGGTTTTTCGGCTCACTCGGAATTTGACAGCTTGGTTGTTTTACATTCGATTTTCATAATTTTTCGTAGCTGCAAAGCACAGTGCCTTTGCAGCAACCTTCCGAAATTTCAGGCTGATCGGAAAAGAGAGAAGTGAGTTATAGGAATTTTACTAAAAAGGTATGGTGATATCACTTATAGCCAAAGCAGCCTTGGACTAGGAGGTTTTTCGGCTCACTCGGAATTTGACAGTTTGGTTGTTTTGCTTTCGATTTTCATAATTGTTCGTGCCTAGAAAGCACAATACCTTTGCAGCAACCTCCCGAAATGTCACGCTTATTGGAGTAAAGAGAAGTGAGTTATAGGAATTTTACTAAAAAGTTATGGTGATATCATTTATAGCCAAAGCAGCCTTGGACTAGGAGGTTTTTCGACTCACTCGGAATTTGACAGTTTGGTTGTTTTGCATTCGATTTCCATAATTGTTCGTGCCTAGAAAGCACAATACCTTTGCAGCAACCTCCCGAAATGTCACGCTGATCGGAGTAAAGAGAAGTGAGTTATAGGAATTTTACTAAAAAGTTATGGTGATATCACTTATAGCCAAAGCAGCCTTGGACTAGGAGGTTTTTCGGCTCACTCGGAATTTGACAGCTTGGTTGTTTTACATTCGATTTTCATAATTTTTCGTGCCTAGAAAGCACAGCGCCTTTGCAGCAACCTTCCGAAATTTCAGGCTGATCGGAATAGAGAGAAGTGAGTTATAGGAATTTTACTAAAAAGTTATGGTGATATCACTTATAGCCAAAGCAGCCTTGGACTAGGAGGTTTTTCGGCTCACTCGGAATTTGACAGTTTGGTTGTTTTGCTTTCGATTTTCATAATTGTTCGTGCCTAGAAAGCACAATACCTTTGCAGCAACCTCCCGCAATTTCAGGCTTATTGGAGTAAAGAGAAGTGAGTTATAGGAATTTTACTAAAAAGTTATGGTGATATCACTTATAGCCAAAGCAGCCTTGGACTAGGAGGTTTTTCGGCTCACTCGGAATTTGACAGCTTGGTTGTTTTACATTCGATTTTCATAATTTTTCGTGCCTAGAAAGCACAGCGCCTTTGCAGAAATCTCCTGAAATTTCACGCTGATCGGAGTAAAGAGAAGTGAGTTATAGGAATTTTACTAAAAAGTTATGGTGATATCACTTATAGCCAAAGCAGCCTTGGACTAGGAGGTGTTTCGGCTCACTCGGAATTTGACAGCTTGGTTGTTTTAGATTCGATTTTGATAATTTTTCGTGCCTAGAAAGCACAATACCTTTGCAGCAACCTCCTGAAATTTCACGCTTATCGGAATAAAGCGAAGCGAGTTATAGGAATTTTACTAAAAAGTTATGGTGATATCACCAATAGCCAATGCAGCCTTGGACTAGGAGGTTTTTCGGCTCACTCGGAATTTGACAGTTTGGTTGTTTTACATTCGATTTTCATAATTTTTCGTAGCTACAAAGCACAGTGCCTTTGCAGCAACCTCCCGAAATTTCAGGCTTATCGGAGTAAAGAGAAGTGAGTTATAGGAATTTTACTAAAAAGTTATGGTGATATCATTTATAGCCAAAGCAGCCTTGGACTAGGAGGTTTTTCGACTCACTCGGAATTTGACAGTTTGGTTGTTTTGCATTCGATTTCCATAATTGTTCGTGCCTAGAAAGCACAATACCTTTGCAGCAACCTCCCGAAATGTCACGCTGATCGGAGTAAAGAGAAGTGAGTTATAGGAATTTTACTAAAAAGTTATGGTGATATCACTTATAGCCAAAGCAGCCTTAGACTAGGAGGTTTTTCGGCTCACTCGGAATTTGACAGCTTGGTTGTTTTACATTCGATTTTCATAATTTTTCGTAGCTATAAAGCACAGTGCCTTTGCAGCAACCTTCCGAAATTTCAGGCTGATCGGAAAAGAGAGAAGTGAGTTATAGGAATTTTACTAAAAAGGTATGGTGATATCACTTATAGCCAAAGCAGCCTTGGACTAGGAGGTTTTTCGGCTCACTCGGAATTTGACAGTTTGGTTGTTTTGCTTTCGATTTTCATAATTGTTCGTGCCTAGAAAGCACAATACCTTTGCAGCAACCTCCCGAAATGTCACGCTTATTGGAGTAAAGAGAAGTGAGTTATAGGAATTTTACTAAAAAGTTATGGTGATATCATTTATAGCCAAAGCAGCCTTGGACTAGGAGGTTTTTCGACTCACTCGGAATTTGACAGTTTGGTTGTTTTGCATTCGATTTCCATAATTGTTCGTGCCTAGAAAGCACAATACCTTTGCAGCAACCTCCCGAAATGTCACGCTGATCGGAGTAAAGAGAAGTGAGTTATAGGAATTTTACTAAAAAGTTATGGTGATATCACTTATAGCCAAAGCAGCCTTGGACTAGGAGGTTTTTCGGCTCACTCGGAATTTGACAGCTTGGTTGTTTTACATTCGATTTTCATAATTTTTCGTGCCTAGAAAGCACAGCGCCTTTGCAGCAACCTTCCGAAATTTCAGGCTGATCGGAATAGAGAGAAGTGAGTTATAGGAATTTTACTAAAAAGTTATGGTGATATCACTTATAGCCAAAGCAGCCTTGGACTAGGAGGTTTTTCGGCTCACTCGGAATTTGACAGTTTGGTTGTTTTAGATTCGATTTTCATAATTGTTCGTGCCTAGAAAGCACAATACCTTTGCAGCAACCTCCCGCAATTTCAGGCTTATTGGAGTAAAGAGAAGTGAGTTATAGGAATTTTACTAAAAAGTTATGGTGATATCACTTATAGCCAAAGCAACCTTGGACTAGGAGGTTTTTCGGCTCACTCGGAATTTGACAGTTTGGTTGTTTTAGATTCGATTTTCATAATTTTTCGTGCCTAGAAAGCACAGTGCCTTTGCAGCAACCTCCCGGGATGTCACGCTGATCGGGGTAAAGAGAAGTGAGTTATAGGAATTTTACTAAAAAGTTATGGTGATATCACTTATAGCCAAAGCAGCCTTGGACTAGGAGGTTTTTCGGCTCACTCGGAATTTGACAGTTTGGTTGTTTTAGATTCGATTTTGGTAATTTTTCGTGCCTAGAAAGCATAATGCCTTTGCAGAAATCTCCTGAAATTTCACGCTGATCGGAGTAAAGAGAAGTGAGTTATAGGAATTTTACTAAAAAGTTATGGTGATATCACTTATAGCCAAAGCAGCCTTGGACTAGGAGGTTTTTCGGCTCACTCGGAATTTGACAGCTTGGTTGTTTTACATTCGATTTTCATAATTTTTCGTGCCTAGAAAGCACAGCGCCTTTGCAGCAACCTTCCGAAATTTCAGGCTGATCGGAATAGAGAGAAGTGAGTTATAGGAATTTTACTAAAAAGTTATGGTGATATCACTTATAGCCAAAGCAGCCTTGGACTAGGAGGTTTTTCGGCTCACTCGGAATTTGACAGTTTGGTTGTTTTGCTTTCGATTTTCCTAATTGTTCGTGCCTAGAAAGCACAATACCTTTGCAGCAACCTCCTGAAATTTCACGCTTATCGGAATAAAGCGAAGCGAGTTATAGGAATTTTACTAAAAAGTTATGGTGATATCACCAATAGCCAATGCAGCCTTGGACTAGGAGGTTTTTCGGCTCACTCGGAATTTGACAGTTTGGTTGTTTTACATTCGATTTTCATAATTTTTCGTAGCTACAAAGCACAGTGCCTTTGCAGCAACCTCCCGAAATTTCAGGCTTATCGGAGTAAAGAGAAGTGAGTTATAGGAATTTTACTAAAAAGTTATGGTGATATCATTTATAGCCAAAGCAGCCTTGGACTAGGAGGTTTTTCGACTCACTCGGAATTTGACAGTTTGGTTGTTTTGCATTCGATTTCCATAATTGTTCGTGCCTAGAAAGCACAATACCTTTGCAGCAACCTCCCGAAATGTCACGCTGATCGGAGTAAAGAGAAGTGAGTTATAGGAATTTTACTAAAAAGTTATGGTGATATCACTTATAGCCAAAGCAGCCTTAGACTAGGAGGTTTTTCGGCTCACTCGGAATTTGACAGCTTGGTTGTTTTACATTCGATTTTCATAATTTTTCGTAGCTACAAAGCACAGTGCCTTTGCAGCAACCTTCCGAAATTTCAGGCTGATCGGAAAAGAGAGAAGTGAGTTATAGGAATTTTACTAAAAAGGTATGGTGATATCACTTATAGCCAAAGCAGCCTTGGACTAGGAGGTTTTTCGGCTCACTCGGAATTTGACAGTTTGGTTGTTTTGCTTTCGATTTTCATAATTGTTCGTGCCTAGAAAGCACAATACCTTTGCAGCAACCTCCCGAAATGTCACGCTTATTGGAGTAAAGAGAAGTGAGTTATAGGAATTTTACTAAAAAGTTATGGTGATATCATTTATAGCCAAAGCAGCCTTGGACTAGGAGGTTTTTCGACTCACTCGGAATTTGACAGTTTGGTTGTTTTGCATTCGATTTCCATAATTGTTCGTGCCTAGAAAGCACAATACCTTTGCAGCAACCTCCCGAAATGTCACGCTGATCGGAGTAAAGAGAAGTGAGTTATAGGAATTTTACTAAAAAGTTATGGTGATATCACTTATAGCCAAAGCAGCCTTGGACTAGGAGGTTTTTCGGCTCACTCGGAATTTGACAGCTTGGTTGTTTTACATTCGATTTTCATAATTTTTCGTGCCTAGAAAGCACAGCGCCTTTGCAGCAACCTTCCGAAATTTCAGGCTGATCGGAATAGAGAGAAGTGAGTTATAGGAATTTTACTAAAAAGTTATGGTGATATCACTTATAGCCAAAGCAGCCTTGGACTAGGAGGTTTTTCGGCTCACTCGGAATTTGACAGTTTGGTTGTTTTGCTTTCGATTTTCATAATTGTTCGTGCCTAGAAAGCACAATACCTTTGCAGCAACCTCCCGCAATTTCAGGCTTATTGGAGTAAAGAGAAGTGAGTTATAGGAATTTTACTAAAAAGTTATGGTGATATCACTTATAGCCAAAGCAACCTTGGACTAGGAGGTTTTTCGGCTCACTCGGAATTTGACAGTTTGGTTGTTTTACATTCGATTTTCATAATTTTTCGTGCCTAGAAAGCACAATGCCTTTGCAGCTACCTCCTGTAATTTCACGCTGATCGGAGTAAAGAGAAGTGAGTTATAGAAATTTTACTAAAAAGTTATGGTGATATCACTTATAGCCAAAGCAGCCTTGGACTAGGAGGTTTTTCGGCTCACTCGGAATTTGACAGTTTGGTTGTTTTAGATTCGATTTTCATAATTTTTCGTGCCTAGAAAGCACAGTGCCTTTGCAGCAACCTCCCGGGATGTCACGCTGATCGGGGTAAAGAGAAGTGAGTTATAGGAATTTTACTAAAAAGTTATGGTGATATCACTTATAGCCAAAGCAGCCTTGGACTAGGAGGTTTTTCGGCTCACTCGGAATTTGACAGTTTGGTTGTTTTAGATTCGATTTTGGTAATTTTTCGTGCCTAGAAAGCATAATGCCTTTGCAGAAATCTCCTGAAATTTCACGCTGATCGGAGTAAAGAGAAGTGAGTTATAGGAATTTTACTAAAAAGTTATGGTGATATCACTTATAGCCAAAGCAGCCTTGGACTAGGAGGTTTTTCGGCTCACTCGGAATTTGACAGCTTGGTTGTTTTACATTCGATTTTCATAATTTTTCGTGCCTAGAAAGCACAGCGCCTTTGCAGCAACCTTCCGAAATTTCAGGCTGATCGGAATAGAGAGAAGTGAGTTATAGGAATTTTACTAAAAAGTTATGGTGATATCACTTATAGCCAAAGCAGCCTTGGACTAGGAGGTTTTTCGGCTCACTCGGAATTTGACAGTTTGGTTGTTTTGCTTTCGATTTTCATAATTGTTCGTGCCTAGAAAGCACAATACCTTTGCAGCAACCTCCTGAAATTTCACGCTTATCGGAATAAAGCGAAGCGAGTTATAGGAATTTTACTAAAAAGTTATGGTGATATCACCAATAGCCAATGCAGCCTTGGACTAGGAGGTTTTTCGGCTCACTCGGAATTTGACAGTTTGGTTGTTTTACATTCGATTTTCATAATTTTTCGTAGCTACAAAGCACAGTGCCTTTGCAGCAACCTCCCGAAATTTCAGGCTTATCGGAGTAAAGAGAAGTGAGTTATAAGAATTTTACTAAAAAGTTATGGTGATATCATTTATAGCCAAAGCAGCCTTGGACTAGGAGGTTTTTCGACTCACTCGGAATTTGACAGTTTGGTTGTTTTGCATTCGATTTCCATAATTGTTCGTGCCTAGAAAGCACAATACCTTTGCAGCAACCTCCCGAAATGTCACGCTGATCGGAGTAAAGAGAAGTGAGTTATAGGAATTTTACTAAAAAGTTATGGTGATATCACTTATAGCCAAAGCAGCCTTAGACTAGGAGGTTTTTCGGCTCACTCGGAATTTGACAGCTTGGTTGTTTTACATTCGATTTTCATAATTTTTCGTGCCTAGAAAGCACAGCGCCTTTGCAGCAACCTTCCGAAATTTCAGGCTGATCGGAAAAGAGAGAAGTGAGTTATAGGAATTTTACTAAAAAGGTATGGTGATATCACTTATAGCCAAAGCAGCCTTGGACTAGGAGGTTTTTCGGCTCACTCGGAATTTGACAGTTTGGTTGTTTTGCTTTCGATTTTCATAATTGTTCGTGCCTAGAAAGCACAATACCTTTGCAGCAACCTCCTGAAATTTTCCGCTGATCGGAGTAAACAGAAGTGAGTTATAGGAATTTTACTAAAAAGTTATGGTGATATCACTTATAGCCAAAGCAGCCTTGCACTAGGAGGTTTTTCGACTCACTCGGAATTTGACAGTTTGGTTGTTTTAGATTCGATTTTGGTAATTTTTCGTGCCTAGAAAGCATAATGCCTTTGCAGAAATCTCCTGAAATTTCACGCTGATCGGAGTAAAGAGAAGTGAGTTATAGGAATTTTACTAAAAAGTTATGGTGATATCACTTATAGCCAAAGCAGCCTTGGACTAGGAGGTTTTTCGGCTCACTCGGAATTTGACAGCTTGGTTGTTTTACATTCGATTTTCATAATTTTTCGTGCCTAGAAAGCACAGCGCCTTTGCAGCAACCTTCCGAAATTTCAGGCTGATCGGAATAGAGAGAAGTGAGTTATAGGAATTTTACTAAAAAGTTATGGTGATATCACTTATAGCCAAAGCAGCCTTGGACTAGGAGGTGTTTCGGCTCACTCGGAATTTGACAGTTTGGTTGTTTTAGATTCGATTTTGATAATTTTTCGTGCCTAGAAAGCACAATACCTTTGCAGCAACCTCCTGAAATTTCACGCTTATCGGAATAAAGCGAAGCGAGTTATAGGAATTTTACTAAAAAGTTATGGTGATATCACCAATAGCCAATGCAGCCTTGGACTAGGAGGTTTTTCGGCTCACTCGGAATTTGACAGTTTGGTTGTTTTACATTCGATTTTCATAATTTTTCGTAGCTACAAAGCACAGTGCCTTTGCAGCAACCTCCCGAAATTTCAGGCTTATCGGAGTAAAGAGAAGTGAGCTATAGGAATTTTACTAAAAAGTTATGGTGATATCATTTATAGCCAAAGCAGCCTTGGACTAGGAGGTTTTTCGACTCACTCGGAATTTGACAGTTTGGTTGTTTTGCATTCGATTTCCATAATTGTTCGTGCCTAGAAAGCACAATACCTTTGCAGCAACCTCCCGAAATGTCACGCTGATCGGAGTAAAGAGAAGTGAGTTATAGGAATTTTACTAAAAAGTTATGGTGATATCACTTATAGCCAAAGCAGCCTTGGACTAGGAGGTTTTTCGGCTCACTCGGAATTTGACAGTTTGGTTGTTTTGCTTTCGATTTTCATAATTGTTCGTGCCTAGAAAGCACAATACCTTTGCAGCAACCTCCCGAAATGTCACGCTTATTGGAGTAAAGAGAAGTGAGTTATAGGAATTTTACTAAAAAGTTATGGTGATATCATTTATAGCCAAAGCAGCCTTGGACTAGGAGGTTTTTCGGCTCACTCGGAATTTGACAGTTTGGTTGTTTTGCTTTCGATTTTCATAATTGTTCGTGCCTAGAAAGCACAATACCTTTGCAGCAACCTCCCGAAATGTCACGCTTATTGGAGTAAAGAGAAGTGAGTTATAGGAATTTTACTAAAAAGTTATGGTGATATCATTTATAGCCAAAGCAGCCTTGGACTAGGAGGTTTTTCGACTCACTCGGAATTTGACAGTTTGGTTGTTTTGCATTCGATTTCCATAATTGTTCGTGCCTAGAAAGCACAATACCTTTGCAGCAACCTCCCGAAATGTCACGCTGATCGGAGTAAAGAGAAGTGAGTTATAGGAATTTTACTAAAAAGTTATGGTGATATCACTTATAGCCAAAGCAGCCTTGGACTAGGAGGTTTTTCGGCTCACTCGGAATTTGACAGCTTGGTTGTTTTACATTCGATTTTCATAATTTTTCGTGCCTAGAAAGCACAGCGCCTTTGCAGCAACCTTCCGAAATTTCAGGCTGATCGGAATAGAGAGAAGTGAGTTATAGGAATTTTACTAAAAAGTTATGGTGATATCACTTATAGCCAAAGCAGCCTTGGACTAGGAGGTTTTTCGGCTCACTCGGAATTTGACAGTTTGGTTGTTTTGCTTTCGATTTTCATAATTGTTCGTGCCTAGAAAGCACAATACCTTTGCAGCAACCTCCCGCAATTTCAGGCTTATTGGAGTAAAGAGAAGTGAGTTATAGGAATTTTACTAAAAAGTTATGGTGATATCACTTATAGCCAAAGCAGCCTTGGACTAGGAGGTTTTTCGGCTCGCTCGGAATTTGACAGTTTGGTTGTTTTGCTTTCGATTTTCATAATTGTTCGTGCCTAGAAAGCACAATACCTTTGCAGCAACCTCCCGCAATTTCAGGCTTATTGGAGTAAAGAGAAGTGAGTTATAGGAATTTTACTAAAAAGTTATGGTGATATCACTTATAGCCAAAGCAACCTTGGACTAGGAGGTTTTTCGGCTCACTCGGAATTTGACAGTTTGGTTGTTTTACATTCGATTTTCATAATTTTTCGTGCCTAGAAAGCACAATGCCTTTGCAGCTACCTCCTGTAATTTCACGCTGATCGGAGTAAAGAGAAGTGAGTTATAGAAATTTTACTAAAAAGTTATGGTGATATCACTTATAGCCAAAGCAGCCTTGGACTAGGAGGTTTTTCGGCTCACTCGGAATTTGACAGTTTGGTTGTTTTAGATTCGATTTTCATAATTTTTCGTGCCTAGAAAGCACAGTGCCTTTGCAGCAACCTCCCGGGATGTCACGCTGATCGGGGTAAAGAGAAGTGAGTTATAGGAATTTTACTAAAAAGTTATGGTGATATCACTTATAGCCAAAGCAGCCTTGGACTAGGAGGTTTTTCGGCTCACTCGGAATTTGACAGTTTGGTTGTTTTACATTCGATTTTCATAATTTTTCGTAGCTAGAAAGCACAGTGCCTGTGCAGCAACCTCCCGAAATGTCACGCTGATCGGGGTAAAGAGAAGTGAGTTATAGGAATTTTACTAAAAAGTTATGGTGATATCACTTATAGCCAAAGCAGCCTTGGACTAGGAGGTGTTTCGACTCACTCGGAATTTGACAGCTTGGTTGTTTTAGATTCGATTTTGATAATTTTTCGTGCCTAGAAAGCAGAATGCCTTTGCAGCAACCTCCTGAAATTTTCCGCTGATCGGAGTAAACAGAAGTGAGTTATAGGAATTTTACTAAAAAGTTATGGTGATATCACTTATAGCCAAAGCAGCCTTGCACTAGGAGGTTTTTCGACTCACTCGGAATTTGACAGTTTGGTTGTTTTAGATTCGATTTTGGTAATTTTTCGTGCCTAGAAAGCATAATGCCTTTGCAGAAATCTCCTGAAATTTCACGCTGATCGGAGTAAAGAGAAGTGAGTTATAGGAATTTTACTAAAAAGTTATGGTGATATCACTTATAGCCAAAGCAGCCTTGGACTAGGAGGTTTTTCGGCTCACTCGGAATTTGACAGCTTGGTTGTTTTACATTCGATTTTCATAATTTTTCGTGCCTAGAAAGCACAGCGCCTTTGCAGCAACCTTCCGAAATTTCAGGCTGATCGGAATAGAGAGAAGTGAGTTATAGGAATTTTACTAAAAAGTTATGGTGATATCACTTATAGCCAAAGCAGCCTTGGACTAGGAGGTGTTTCGGCTCACTCGGAATTTGACAGTTTGGTTGTTTTAGATTCGATTTTGATAATTTTTCGTGCCTAGAAAGCACAATACCTTTGCAGCAACCTCCTGAAATTTCACGCTTATCGGAATAAAGCGAAGCGAGTTATAGGAATTTTACTAAAAAGTTATGGTGATATCACCAATAGCCAATGCAGCCTTGGACTAGGAGGTTTTTCGGCTCACTCGGAATTTGACAGTTTGGTTGTTTTACATTCGATTTTCATAATTTTTCGTAGCTACAAAGCACAGTGCCTTTGCAGCAACCTCCCGAAATTTCAGGCTTATCGGAGTAAAGAGAAGTGAGTTATAGGAATTTTACTAAAAAGTTATGGTGATATCATTTATAGCCAAAGCAGCCTTGGACTAGGAGGTTTTTCGACTCACTCGGAATTTGACAGTTTGGTTGTTTTGCATTCGATTTCCATAATTGTTCGTGCCTAGAAAGCACAATACCTTTGCAGCAACCTCCCGAAATGTCACGCTGATCGGAGTAAAGAGAAGTGAGTTATAGGAATTTTACTAAAAAGTTATGGTGATATCACTTATAGCCAAAGCAGCCTTAGACTAGGAGGTTTTTCGGCTCACTCGGAATTTGACAGCTTGGTTGTTTTACATTCGATTTTCATAATTTTTCGTAGCTACAAAGCACAGTGCCTTTGCAGCAACCTTCCGAAATTTCAGGCTGATCGGAAAAGAGAGAAGTGAGTTATAGGAATTTTACTAAAAAGGTATGGTGATATCACTTATAGCCAAAGCAGCCTTGGACTAGGAGGTTTTTCGGCTCACTCGGAATTTGACAGTTTGGTTGTTTTGCTTTCGATTTTCATAATTGTTCGTGCCTAGAAAGCACAATACCTTTGCAGCAACCTCCCGAAATGTCACGCTGATCGGAGTAAAGAGAAGTGAGTTATAGGAATTTTACTAAAAAGTTATGGTGATATCACTTATCGCCAAAGCAGCCTTGGACTAGGAGGTTTTTCGGCTCACTCGGAATTTGACAGTTTGGTTGTTTTGCTTTCGATTTTCATAATTGTTCGTGCCTAGAAAACACAATACCTTTGCAGCAACCTCCCGCAATTTCAGGCTTATTGGAGTAAAGAGAAGTGAGTTATAGGAATTTTACTAAAAAGTTATGGTGATATCACTTATAGCCAAAGCAGCCTTGGACTAGGAGGTTTTTCGGCTCACTCGGAATTTGACAGCTTGGTTGTTTTACATTCGTGTTCATAATTGTTCGTGTCTAGAAAGCACAGTGCCTTTGCAGCAACCTTCCGAAATTTCAGGCTGATCGGAATAGAGAGAAGTGAGTTATAGGAATTTTACTAAAAAGTTATGGTGATATCACTTATAGCCAAAGCAGCCTTGGACTAGGAGGTGTTTCGGCTCACTCGGAATTTGACAGTTTGGTTGTTTTGCTTTCGATTTTCATAATTGTTCGTGCCTGGAAAGCACAATACCTTTGCAGCAACCTCCCGAAACGTCACGCTGATCGGGGTAAAGAGAAGTGAGTTATAGGAATTTTACTAAAAAGTTATGGTGATATCACTTATAGCCAAAGCAGCCTTGGACTAGGAGGTTTTTCGGCTCACTCGGAATTTGACAGTTTGGTTGTTTTGCTTTCGATTTTCGTAATTGTTCGTGCCTAGAAAGCACAATACCTTTGCAGCAACCTCCCGCAATTTCAGGCTTATTGGAGTAAAGAGAAGTGAGTTATAGGAATTTTACTAAAAAGTTATGGTGATATCACTTATAGCCAAAGCAACCTTGGACTAGGAGGTTTTTCGGCTCACTCGGAATTTGACAGTTTGGTTGTTTTACATTCGATTTTCATAATTTTTCCTGCCTACAAAGCACAATGCCTTTGCAGCTGCCTCCTGTAATTTCACGCTGATCGGAGTAAAGAGAAGTGAGTTATAGAAATTTTACTTAAAAGTTATGGTGATATCACTTGTAGCCAAAGCAGCCTTGGACTAGGAGGTTTTTCGGCTCACTCGGAATTTGACAGTTTGGTTGTTTTACATTCGATTTTCATAATTTTTCGTGCCTAGAAAGCACAATACCTTTGCAGCAACCTCCCGGAATGTCACGCTGATCGGGGTAAAGAGAAGTGAGTTATAGGAATTTTACTAAAAAGTTATGGTGATATCATTTATGGCCAAAGCAGCCTTGGACTAGGAGGTTTTTCGACTCACTCGGAATTTGACAGTTTGGTTGTTTTGCATTCGATTTCCATAATTGTTCGTGCCTAGAAAGCACAATACCTTTGCAGCAACCTCCCGAAATGTCACGCTGATCGGAGTAAAGAGAAGTGAGTTATAGGAATTTTACTAAAAAGTTATGGTGATATCACTTATAGCCAAAGCAGCCTTGGACTAGGAGGTTTTTCGGCTCACTCGGAATTTGACAGTTTGGTTGTTTTACATTCGATTTTCATAATTTTTCGTGCCTAGAAAGCACAATACCTTTGCAGCAACCTCCCGGAATGTCACGCTGATCGGGGTAAAGAGAAGTGAGTTATAGGAATTTTACTAAAAAGTTATGGTGATATCACTTATAGCCAAAGCAGCCTTGGACTAGGAGGTTTTTCGGCTCACTCGGAATTTGACAGTTTGGTTGTTTTACATTCGATTTTCATAATTTTTCGTAGCTAGAAAGCACAATACCTTTCCAGCAACCTCCCGGAATGTCACGCTGATCGGGGTAAAGAGAAGTGAGTTATAGGAATTTTACTAAAAAGTTATGGTGATATCACTTATAGCCAAAGCAGCCTTGGACTAGGAGGTTTTTCGGCTCACTCGGAATTTGACAGCTTGGTTGTTTTACATTCGATTTTGATAATTTTTCGTGCCTAGAAAGCACAATGCCTTTGCAGCAACCTCCTGAAATTTTCCGCTGATCGGAGTAAACAGAAGTGAGTTATAGGAATTTTACTAAAAAGTTATGGTGATATCACTTATAGCCAAAGCAGCCTTGCACTAGGAGGTTTTTCGACTCACTCGGAATTTGACAGTTTGGTTGTTTTAGATTCGATTTTGGTAATTTTTCGTGCCTAGAAAGCACAATGCCTTTGCAGAAACCTCCTGAAATTTCACGCTGATCGGAGTAAAGAGAAGTGAGTTATGGGAATTTTACTAAAAACTTTTGGTGATATCACTTATAGCCAAAGCAGCCTTGGACTAGGAGGTTTTTCGGCTCACTCGGAATTTGACAGCTTGGTTGTTTTACATTCGATTTTCATAATTTTTCGTGCCTAGAAAGCACAGTGCCTTTGCAGCAACCTTCCGAAATTTCAGGCTGATCGGAATAGAGAGAAGTGAGTTATAGGAATTTTACTAAAAAGTTATGGTGATATCACTTATAGCCAAAGCAGCCTTGGACTAGGAGGTGTTTCGGCTCACTCGGAATTTGACAGCTTGGTTGTTTTAGATTCGATTTTGATAATTTTTCGTGCCTAGAAAGCACAATGCCTTTGCAGAAACCTCCTGAAATTTCACGCTGATCGGAGTAAAGAGAAGTGAGTCCTAGGAATTTTACTAAAAAGTTATGGTGATATCACTTATAGCCAAAGCAGCCTTGCACTAGGAGGTTTTTCGGCTCACTCAGAATTTGACAGGTTGGTAGTTTTACATTCGATTTTCATAATTTTTCGTGCCTAGAAAGCACAATACCTTTGCAGCAACCTCCTGAAATTTCACGCTTATGGGCATAAAGAGAAGTGAGTTATAGGAGTTTTACTAAAAAGTTATGGTGATATCACTAATAGCCAAAGCAGCCTTGGACTAGGAGGTTTTTCGGCTCACTCGGAATTTGACAGTTTGGTTGTTTTACATTCGATTTTGGTAATTTTTCGTGCCTAGAAAGCACAATGCCTTTGCAGAAACCTCCTGAAATTTCACGCTGATCGGGGTAAAGACAAGTGAGTTATAGGAATTTTACTAAAAAGTTATGGTGATATCACTTATAGCCAAAGCAGCCTTGTACTAGGACGTTTTTCGGCTCACTCGGAGTTTGACAGTTTGGTTGTTTTGCATTCGATTTTCATAATTGTGAACGCATATGAATAACTAAGAAACAATCGTCTTTTTTCCTGATCATCCATGAATTTTTCGTTTCAATTTATATGTTTTATTAAGCATTGGAGCTTTTTTAACCAGTATCCATTAATATTTTTCAAAAAAAAAACGAAAAAAATTTTTTTTTCCACGAACACGTAATTTCATTCGGATTTCACATTAAATTCTCAAATTTCGTAAGAAATTATTCACTGTTCCAAAATCCACTCCAAAAAAATTCACAAACAGTTTTTACATGTTGCACTTACGTTTTTTTTTTATGGCATCCAAATCAGAAAGAAATATTGACACATTGTAATTCACACTGTCAATTTGACAGTTCAGTTCCGCCCCAAGCGTTAAAAAAGTAAGCGACATTATGGCTGGTTCAAAAGAACGCTCTACCCGTTGCCAGTGCTCCGAATTACAACCAAACTTTACGAAACCCATTTTCAATACTTACTTAACAATGTGCGTAAGTTTGGTTAAATTCGGTGCAAAGACACGGCGGGTCCACGTTTTGGCATATATTTCGATACCCTAGTCATCAATAGGTATGAAAATTACCCCGTATTAAAGCAATTATCAAAAGCTTTCATTTGATATCCATATTGTACAAACACATTCTAGGGTCCACGTTTTGGTCTCCATCTCGAGACGCTAGTCACGGAGCGGATGGAAATACTCTGAACTAAAGCATTCACCAACAGCTTCCATTTGATACCCATATTGTACATACACATCCGAAGGTTACCCGGGTCCACGTTTTGACCTATATTTCGAGACCCTATCTACCAATAGGTATTCAAACTATACGGAAATCATCTTCAACAGCTACTTAACAATGTGTGTAAGTTTGGTTTAATTCGGTGCAAAGACACGGCGGGTCCACGTTTTGGCATATATTTCGAGAACCTAGTCATCAATAGGTATGAAAATTACCCCGTATTAAAGCAATTATCAAAAGCTTTCATTTGATATCCATATTGTACAAACACATTCTAGGGTCCACGTTTTGGTCTCTACCTCGAGACCCCAGTCACGGAGCGGCATGAAAAATACTCTGTACTAAAGCATTCACCAACAGCTTCAATTTGATATCCATATTGTACAAGCTCATTCTAGGGTCCACGTTTTGGTCTCCATCTCGAGACCCTAGTCACGGAGCGGATGGAAATACTCTGAACTAAAGCATTCACCAACAGCTTCCATTTGATACCCATATTGTACATACACATCCGAAGGTTACCCGGGTCCACGTTTTGACCTATATTTCGAGACCCTATCTACCAATAGGTATTCAAACTATACGGAAATCATCTTCAACAGCTACTTAACAATGTGTGTAAGTTTGGTTTAATTCGGTGCAAAGACACGGCGGGTCCACGTTTTGGCATATATTTCGAGAACCTAGTCATCAATAGGTATGAAAATTACCCCGTATTAAAGCAATTATCAAAAGCTTTCATTTGATATCCATATTGTACAAACACATTCTAGGGTCCACGTTTTGGTCTCCATCTCGAGACCCTAGTCACGGAGCGGATGGAAATACTCTGAACTAAAGCATTCACCAACAGCTTCCATTTGATACCCATATTGTACATACACATCCGAAGGTTACCCGGGTCCACGTTTTGACCTATATTTCGAGACCCTATCTACCAATAGGTATCCAAACTATACGGAAACCATCTTCAATACCTACTTAACAATGTGTGTAAGTTTGGTTTAATTCGGCGCAAAGACACGGCGGGTCCACGTTTTGGGATATATTTCGATACCCTAGTTATCAATAGATATGAAAATTACCCCGTATTAAAGCACTTATCAACAGCTTTCATTTGATACCCATATTGTACATACTCAACCAAAGGTTACCCGGGTCCACGTTTTGACCTATATCTCGAGCCCTATTTCCAAAATAAAATATAATCCATGTTACTCGTGGATAATGTAGCTTTCGAATGGTGAAAGAATTTTTAAAATCGGTCCAGTAGTTTTTGAGCCTGTTCATTACAACCAAACAAACAAACAAAGTTTTCCTCTTTATAATATTAGTATAGATAAACTGAAAATCAGGAAAAAAGGAGATTGTTTTTAAATTTCAAACCAACGCATATGAATAACTAAGAAACAATCGTCTTTTTTCCTGATCATCCATGAATTTTTCGTTTCAATTTATATGTTTTATTAAGCATTGGAGCTTTTTTAACCAGTATCCATTAATATTTTTCAAAAAAAAAACGAAAAAAATTTTTTTTTCCACGAACACATAATTTCATTCGGATTTCACATTAAATTCTCAAATTTCGTAAGAAATTATTCACTGTTCCAAAATCCACTCCAAAAAAATTCACAAACAATTTTTACATGTTGCACTTACGTTTTTTCCTTATGGCATCCAAATCAGAAAGAAATATTGACACATTGTAACTCACACTAACAATTTGACAGTTCAGTTCCGCCCCCAGCGTTAAAAAAGTAAGCGACATTATGGCTGGTTCAAAAGAACGCTGTACCCGTTGCCAGTGCTCCGAATTACAACCAAACTTTACGAAACCCATTTTCAATACTTACTTAACAATGTTCGTAAGTTTGGTTTAATTCGGTGCAAAGACACGGCGGGTCCACGTTTTGGCATATATTTCCAGACCCTAGTCATCTATAGGTATGAAAATTACCCCGTATTAAAGCACTTATCAACAGCTTTCATTTGATACCCATATTGTACATACACAACCAAAGGTTACCCGCGTCCACGTTTTGACCTATATCTCGAGACCCTATCTACCAATAGGTATCCAAACTATACGGAAACCATCTTCAATACCTACTTAACAATGTGTGTAAGTTTGGTTTAATTCGGTTCAAAGACACGGCGGGTCCACGTTTTGGTATATATTTCGAGACCCTAGTCATCAATAGGTATGAAAATTACCCCGTATTAAAGCAATTATCAAAAGCTTTCATTTGATATCCATATTGTACAAACACATTCTAGGGTCCACGTTTTGGTCTCCATCCCGAGACCCTAGTCACGGAGCGGATGGAAATACTCTGTACTAAAGCATTCACCAACAGCTTCAATTTGATATCCATATTGTACAAGCTCATTCTAGGGTCCACGTTTTGGTCTCTACCTCGAGACCCTAGTCACAGAGCGGCATGAAAAATACTCTGAACTAAAGCATTCACCAACAGCTTCGATTTGATATCCATATTGTACATACACATCCGAAGGTTACCCGGGTCCACGTTTTGACCTATATCTCGAGCCCTATTTCCAAAATAAAATATAATCCATGTTACTCGTGGATAATGTAGCTTTCGAATGGTGAAAGAATTTTTAAAATCGGTCCAGTAGTTTTTGAGCCTGTTCATTACAACCAAACAAACAAACAAAGTTTTCCTCTTTATAATATTAGTATAGATAAACTGAAAATCAGGAAAAAAGGAGATTGTTTTTAAATTTCAAACCAACGCATATGAATAACTAAGAAACAATCGTCTTTTTTCCTGATCATCCATGAATTTTTCGTTTCAATTTATATGTTTTATTAAGCATTGGAGCTTTTTTAACCATTATCCATTAATATTTTTCAAAAAACAAAAGAAAAAAAATTTTTTTCCCACGAACACATAATTTCATTCGGATTTCACATTAAATTTTCAAATTTCGTAAGAAATTATTCACTGTTCCAAAATCCACTCCAAAAAAATTCACAAACAGTTTTTACATGTTGCACTTACGTTTTTTCCTTATGGCATCCAAATCAGAAAGAAATATTGACACATTGTAATTCACACTGTCAATTTGACAGTTCAGTTCCGCCCCAAGCGTTAAAAAAGTAAGCGACATTATGGCTGGTTCAAAAGAACGCTCTACCCGTTGCCAGTGCTCCGAATTACAACCAAACTTTACGAAACCCATTTTCAATACTTACTTAACAATGTGCGTAAGTTTGGTTAAATTCGGTGCAAAGACACGGCGGGTCCACGTTTTGGCATATATTTCGAGACCCTAGTCATCAATAGGTATGAAAATTACCCCGTATTAAAGCACTTATCAACAGCTTTCATTTGATATCCATATTGTACAAACACATTCTAGGGTCCACGTTTTGGCCTCCATCTCGAGACCCTAGTCACGGAGCGGATGGAAATACTCTGAACTAAAGCATTCAAGAAACAGTTTCCATTTGATCCCCTTATTGTACATACACATCCGAAGGTTACCCGGGTCCACGTTTTGACCTATATTTCGAGACCCTATCTACCAATAGGTATCCAAACTATACGGAAACCATCTTCAATACCTACTTAACAATGTGTGTAAGTTTGGTTTAATTTGGTTCAAAGACACGGCGGGTCCACGTTTTGGCATATATTTCGAGACCCTAGTCATCAATAGGTATGAAAATTACCCCGTATTAAAGCACTTATCAACAGCTTTCATTTGATATCCATATTGTACAAACACATTCTAGGGTCCACGTGTTGGTCTCCATCTCGAGACCCTAGTCACGGAGCGGATGGAAATACTCTGAACTAAAGCATTCACCAACAGCTTCCATTTGATACCCATATTGTACATACACATCCGAAGGTTACCCGGGTTCACGTTTTGACCTATATCTCGAGACCCTATCTACCAATAGGTATCCAAACTATACGGAAACCATCTTCAATACCTACTTAACAATGTGTGTAAGTTTGGTTTAATTTGGTTCAAAGACACGGCGGGTCCACGTTTTGGCATATATTTCGAGACCCTAGTCATCAATAGGTATGAAAATTACCCCGTATTAAAGCACTTATCAACAGCTTTCATTTGATATCCATATTGTACAAACACATTCTAGGGTCCACGTGTTGGTCTCCATCTCGAGACCCTAGTGACGGAGCGGATGGAAATACTCTGAACTAAAGCATTCACCAACAGCTTCCATTTGATACCCATATTGTACATACACATCCGAAGGTTACCCGGGTCCACGTTTTGACCTATATTACGAGACCCTATCTACCAATAGGTATCCAAACTATACGGAAACCATCTTCAATACCTCCTAAAGTTTGGTTTAATTCGGTTTAAGGACACGGCGGGTCCACGTTTTGGCATATATTTCGATACCCTAGTTATCAATAGATATGAAAATTACCCCGTATTAAAGCACTTATCAACAGCTTCCATTTGATACCCATATTGTACATACACAGCCAAAGGTTACCCAGGTCCACGTTTTGACCTATATCTCGAGACCCCAGTCACGGATCGGCATGAAAAATTCTCTGTAATAAAGCATTCACCAACAGCTTTCATTTGATACCCATATTGTACATACACATCCGAAGGTTACCCGGGTCCACGTTTTGACCTATATCTCGAGACCCTATCTACCAATAGGTATTCAAATCATCTTCAATACCTACTTAACAATGTGTGTAAGTTTGGTTTAATTCGGTTCAAAGACACGGCGGGGCCACGTTTTGGCATATATTTCGAGACCCTAGTCATCAATAGGTATGGAAATTACCCCGTATTAAAGCACTTATCAACAGCTTTCATTTGATATCCATATTGTACAAACACATTCTAGGGTCCACGTTTTGGTCTCTATCTCGAGACCCCATGCACGGAGCCGCATGAGAAATACTCTGAGCTAAAGCATTCACCAACAGCTTCCATTTGATACCCATATTGTACATACACGTCCGAAGGTTACCCGGGTCCACGTTTTGACTTATATCTCGAGACCCTATCTACCAATAGGTATTCCAACTATACGGAAACCATCTTCAATACCTCCTTAACAATGTGTGTAAGTTTGGTTTAATTCGGTTCAAAGACACGGCGGGTCCACGTTTTGGTATATATTTCCAGACCCTAGTCATCAATAGGTATGAAAATTACCCCGTATTAAAGCACTTATCAACAGCTTTCATTTGATACCCATATTGTACATACTCAACCAAAGGTTACCCGGGTCCACGTTTTGACCTATATCTCGAGACCCCAGTAACGGAGCGGCATGAAAAATACTCTATACTAAAGCATTCACCAACAGCTTCCATTTGATACCCATATTGTACATACACGTAAGAAGGTTACCTTGGTCCATGTTTTGACCTATATCTCGAGACCCTATCTACCAATAGGTATTCAAACTATACGGAAATCATCTTCAACAGCTACTTAACAATGTGTGTAAGTTTGGTTTAATTCGGTGCAAAGACACGGCGGGTCCACGTTTTGGCATATATTTCGAGACCCTAGTCATCAATAGGTATGAAAATTACCCCGTATTAAAGCAATTATCAAAAGCTTTCATTTGATATCCATATTGTACAAACACATTCTAGGGTCCACGTGTTGGTCTCCATCTCGAGACCCTAGTCACGGAGCGGATGGAAATACTCTGAACTAAAGCATTCACCAACAGCTTCCATTTGATACCCATATTGTACATACACATCCGAAGGTTACCCGGGTCCACGTTTTGACCTATATTTCGAGACCCTATCTACCAATAGGTATCCAAACTATACGGAAACCATCTTCAATACCTACTTAACAATGTGTGTAAGTTTGGTTGAATTCGGCGCAAAGACACGGCGGGTCCACGTTTTGGGATATATTTCGATACCCTAGTTATCAATAGATATGAAAATTACCCCGTATTAAAGCACTTATCAACAGCTTCCATTTGATGTCCATATTGTACATACACAACCAAAGGTTACCCGCGTCCACGTTTTGACCTATATCTCGAGCCCTATTTCCAAAATAAAATATAATCCATGTTACTCGTGGATAATGTAGCTTTCGAATGGTGAAAGAATTTTTAAAATCGGTCCAGTAGTTTTTGAGCCTGTTCATTACAACCAAACAAACAAACAAAGTTTTCCTCTTTATAATATTAGTATAGATAAACTGAAAATCAGGAAAAAAGGAGATTGTTTTTAAATTTCAAACCAACGCATATGAATAACTAAGAAACAATCGTCTTTTTTCCTGATCATCCATGAATTTTTCGTTTCAATTTATATGTTTTATTAAGCATTGGAGCTTTTTTAACCAGTATCCATTAATATTTTTCAAAAAAAAAACGAAAAAAATTTTTTTTTCCACGAACACATAATTTCATTCGGATTTCACATTAAATTCTCAAATTTCGTAAGAAATTATTCACTGTTCCAAAATCCACTCCAAAAAAATTCACAAACAATTTTTACATGTTGCACTTACGTTTTTTCCTTATGGCATCCAAATCAGAAAGAAATATTGACACATTGTAACTCACACTAACAATTTGACAGTTCAGTTCCGCCCCCAGCGTTAAAAAAGTAAGCGACATTATGGCTGGTTCAAAAGAACGCTGTACCCGTTGCCAGTGCTCCGAATTACAACCAAACTTTACGAATCCCATTTTCAATACTTACTTAACAATGTGCGTAAGTTTGGTTAAATTCGGTGCAAAGACACGGCGGGTCCACGTTTTGGCATATATTTCGATACCCTCGTTATCAATAGATATGAAAATTACCCCGTATTAAAGCAATTATCAACAGCTTTCATTTGATGTCCATATTGTACAAACACATTCTAGGGTCCACGTTTTGGTCTCCATCTCGAGACCCTAGTCACGGAGCGGATGGAAATACTCTGAACTAAAGCATTCACCAACAGCTTCCATTTGATACCCATATTGTACATACACATCCGAAGGTTACCCGGGTTCACGTTTTGACCTATATCTCGAGACCCTATCTACCAATAGGTATCCAAACTATACGGAAACCATCTTCAATACCTCCTTAACAATGTGTGTAAGTTTGGTTTAATTCGGTTTAAAGACACGGCGGGTCCACGTTTTGGCATATATTTCGAGACCCTAGTCATCAATAGATATGAGAATTACCCCGTATTAAAGCACTTATCAACAGCTTTCATTTGCTATCCATATTGTACAAACACATTCTAGGGTCCACGTTTTGGTCTCCATCTCGAGACCCTAGTCACGGAGCGGATGGAAATACTCTGAACTAAAGCATTCACCAACAGCTTCCATTTGATACCCATATTGTACATACACATCCGAAGGTTACCCGGGTCCACGTTTTGACCTATATCTCGAGACCCTATCTACCAATAGGTATCCAAACTATACGGAAACCATCTTCAATACCTACTTAACAAAGTGTGTAAGTTTGGTTTAATTCGGCGCAAAGACATGGCGGGTCCACGTTTTGGCATATATTTCGATACCCTAGTCATCAATAGATATGAAAATTACCCCGTATTAAAGGACTTATCAACAGCTTCCATTTGATACCCATATTGTACATACACAACCAAAGGTTACCCGGGTCCACGTTTTGACCTATATCTCGAGACCCCATTCACGAAGCGGCATGAAAAATACTCCGAACCAAAGCATTCACCAACAGCTTCCATTTGATACCCATATTGTACATACACATCCGAAGGTTACCCGGGTCCACGTTTTGACCTATATCTCGAGACCCTATCTACCAATAGGTATTCAAACTATACGGAAATCATCTTCAATACCTACTTAACAATGTGTGTAAGTTTGGTTTAATTCGGTGCAAAGACACGGCGGGTCCACGTTTTGGCATATATTTCCAGACCCTAGTCATCTATAGGTATGAAAATTACCCCGTATTAAAGCACTTATCAACAGCTTTCATTTGATACCCATATTGTACATACACAACCAAAGGTTACCCGCGTCCACGTTTTGACCTATATCTCGAGACCCCAGTCACGGAGCGGCATGAAAAATACTCTGTACTAAAGCATTCACCAACAGCTTCAATTTGATATCCATATTGTACAAGCTCATTCTAGGGTCCACGTTTTGGTCTCTACCTCGAGACCCTAGTCACAGAGCGGCATGAAAAATACTCTGAACTAAAGCATTCACCAACAGCTTCCATTTGATATCCATATTGTACATACACAACCAAAGGTTACCCGCGTCCACGTTTTGACCTATATCTCGAGCCCTATTTCCAAAATAAAATATAATCCATGTTACTCGTGGATAATGTAGCTTTCGAATGGTGAAAGAATTTTTAAAATCGGTCCAGTAGTTTTTGAGCCTGTTCATTACAACCAAACAAACAAACAAAGTTTTCCTCTTTATAATATTAGTATAGATAAACTGAAAATCAGGAAAAAAGGAGATTGTTTTTAAATTTCAAACCAACGCATATGAATAACTAAGAAACAATCGTCTTTTTTCCTGATCATCCATGAATTTTTCGTTTCAATTTATATGTTTTATTAAGCATTGGAGCTTTTTTAACCATTATCCATTAATATTTTTCAAAAAACAAAAGAAAAAAAATTTTTTTCCCACGAACACATAATTTCATTCGGATTTCGCATTAAATTTTCAAATTTCGTAAGAAATTATTCACTGTTCCAAAATCCACTCCAAAAAAATTCACAAACAATTTTTACATGTTGCACTTACGTTTTTTCCTTATGGCATCCAAATCAGAAAGAAATATTGACACATTGTAATTCACACTGTCAATTTGACAGTTCAGTTCCGCCCCAAGCGTTAAAAAAGTAACATTATGGCTGGTTCAAAAGAACGCTGTACCCGTTGCCAGTGCTCCGAATTACAACCAAACTTTACGAAACCCATTTTCAATACTTACTTAACAATGTGCGTAAGTTTGGTTAAATTCGGTGCAAAGACACGGCGGGTCCACGTTTTGGCATATATTTCGAGACCCTAGTCATCAATAGGTATGAAAATTACCCCGTATTAAAGCACTTATCAACAGCTTTCATTTGATATCCATATTGTACAAACACATTCTAGGGTCCACGTTTTGGCCTCCATCTCGAGACCCTAGTCACGGAGCGGATGGAAATACTCTGAACTAAAGCATTCAAGAAACAGTTTACATTTGATCCCCATATTGTACATACACATCCGAAGGTTACCCGGGTCCACGTTTTGACCTATATTTCGAGACCCTATCTACCAATAGGTATCCAAACTATACGGAAACCATCTTCAATACCTCCTTAACAATGTGTGTAAGTTTGGTTTAATTTGGTTCAAAGACACGGCGGGTCCACGTTTTGGCATATATTTCGAGACCCTAGTCATCAATAGGTATGAAAATTACCCCGTATTAAAGCACTTATCAACAGCTTTCATTTGATATCCATATTGTACAAACACATTCTAGGGTCCACGTGTTGGTCTCCATCTCGAGACCCTAGTGACGGAGCGGATGGAAATACTCTGAACTAAAGCATTCACCAACAGCTTCCATTTGATACCCATATTGTACATACACATCCGAAGGTTACCCGGGTCCACGTTTTGACCTATATTTCGAGACCCTATCTACCAATAGGTATCCGAACTATACGGAAACCATCTTCAATACCTACTTAACAATGTGTGTAAGTTTGGTTTAATTTGGTTCAAAGACACGGCGGGTCCACGTTTTGGCATATATTTCGAGACCCTAGTCATCAATAGGTATGAAAATTACCCCGTATTAAAGCACTTATCAACAGCTTCCATTTGATACCCATATTGTACATACACATCCGAAGGTTACCCAGGTCCACGTTTTGACCTATATCTCGAGACCCCAGTCACGGATCGGCATGAAAAATTCTCTGTAATAAAGCATTCACCAACAGCTTTCATTTGATACCCATATTGTACATACACATCCGAAGGTTACCCGGGTCCACGTTTTGACCTATATCTCGAGACCCTATCTACCAATAGGTATTCAAACTATACGGAAATCATCTTCAATACCTACTTAACAATGTGTGTAAGTTTGGTTTAATTCGGTTCAAAGACACGGCGGGGCCACGTTTTGGCATATATTTCGAGACCCTAGTCATCAATAGGTATGGAAATTACCCCGTATTAAAGCACTTATCAACAGCTTTCATTTGATATCCATATTGTACAAACACATTTTAGGGTCCACGTTTTGGTCTCTATCTCGAGACCCCATTCACGGAGCGGCATGAGAAATACTCTGAGCTAAAGCATTCACCAACAGCTTCCATTTGATACCCATATTGTACATACACATCCGAAGGTTACCCGGGTCCACGTTTTGACTTATATCTCGAGACCCTATCTACCAATAGGTATTCCAACTATACGGAAACCATCTTCAATACCTCCTTAACAATGTGTGTAAGTTTGGTTTAATTCGGTTCAAAGACACGGCGGGTCCACGTTTTGGTATATATTTCCAGACCCTAGTCATCAATAGGTATGAAAATTACCCCGTATTAAAGCACTTATCAACAGCTTTCATTTGATACCCATATTGTACATACTCAACCAAAGGTTACCCGGGTCCACGTTTTGACCTATATCTCGAGACCCCAGTAACGGAGCGGCATGAAAAATACTCCGAACCAAAGCATTCACCAACAGCTTCCATTTGATACCCATATTGTACATACACGTAAGAAGGTTACCTGGGTCCATGTTTTGACCTATATCTCGAGACCCTATCTACCAATAGGTATTCAAACTATACGGAAATCATCTTCAACAGCTACTTAACAATGTGTGTAAGTTTGGTTTAATTCGGTTTAAAGACACGGCGGGTCCACGTTTTGGCATATATTTTGGTCTCTACCTCGAGACCCTAGTCACAGAGCGGCATGAAAAATACTCTGAACTAAAGCATTCACCAACAGCTTCCATTTGATATCCATATTGTACATACACAACCAAAGGTTACCCGCGTCCACGTTTTGACCTATATCTCGAGCCCTATTTCCAAAATAAAATATAATCCATGTTACTCGTGGATAATGTAGCTTTCGAATGGTGAAAGAATTTTTAAAATCGGTCCAGTAGTTTTTGAGCCTGTTCATTACAACCAAACAAACAAACAAAGTTTTCCTCTTTATAATATTAGTATAGATAAACTGAAAATCAGGAAAAAAGGAGATTGTTTTTAAATTTCAAACCAACGCATATGAATAACTAAGAAACAATCGTCTTTTTTCCTGATCATCCATGAATTTTTCGTTTCAATTTATATGTTTTATTAAGCATTGGAGCTTTTTTAACCATTATCCATTAATATTTTTCAAAAAACAAAAGAAAAAAAATTTTTTTCCCACGAACACATAATTTCATTCGGATTTCGCATTAAATTTTCAAATTTCGTAAGAAATTATTCACTGTTCCAAAATCCACTCCAAAAAAATTCACAAACAATTTTTACATGTTGCACTTACGTTTTTTCCTTATGGCATCCAAATCAGAAAGAAATATTGACACATTGTAATTCACACTGTCAATTTGACAGTTCAGTTCCGCCCCAAGCGTTAAAAAAGTAACATTATGGCTGGTTCAAAAGAACGCTGTACCCGTTGCCAGTGCTCCGAATTACAACCAAACTTTACGAAACCCATTTTCAATACTTACTTAACAATGTGCGTAAGTTTGGTTAAATTCGGTGCAAAGACACGGCGGGTCCACGTTTTGGCATATATTTCGAGACCCTAGTCATCAATAGGTATGAAAATTACCCCGTATTAAAGCACTTATCAACAGCTTTCATTTGATATCCATATTGTACAAACACATTCTAGGGTCCACGTTTTGGCCTCCATCTCGAGACCCTAGTCACGGAGCGGATGGAAATACTCTGAACTAAAGCATTCAAGAAACAGTTTCCATTTGATCCCCATATTGTACATACACATCCGAAGGTTACCCGGGTCCACGTTTTGACCTATATTTCGAGACCCTATCTACCAATAGGTATCCAAACTATACGGAAACCATCTTCAATACCTCCTTAACAATGTGTGTAAGTTTGGTTTAATTTGGTTCAAAGACACGGCGGGTCCACGTTTTGGCATATATTTCGAGACCCTAGTCATCAATAGGTATGAAAATTACCCCGTATTAAAGCACTTATCAACAGCTTTCATTTGATATCCATATTGTACAAACACATTCTAGGGTCCACGTGTTGGTCTCCATCTCGAGACCCTAGTGACGGAGCGGATGGAAATACTCTGAACTAAAGCATTCACCAACAGCTTCCATTTGATACCCATATTGTACATACACATCCGAAGGTTACCCGGGTCCACGTTTTGACCTATATTTCGAGACCCTATCTACCAATAGGTATCCAAACTATACGGAAACCATCTTCAATACCTACTTAACAATGTGTGTAAGTTTGGTTTAATTTGGTTCAAAGACACGGCGGGTCCACGTTTTGGCATATATTTCGAGACCCTAGTCATCAATAGGTATGAAAATTACCCCGTATTAAAGCACTTATCAACAGCTTCCATTTGATACCCATATTGTACATACACATCCGAAGGTTACCCAGGTCCACGTTTTGACCTATATCTCGAGACCCCAGTCACGGATCGGCATGAAAAATTCTCTGTAATAAAGCATTCACCAACAGCTTTCATTTGATACCCATATTGTACATACACATCCGAAGGTTACCCGGGTCCACGTTTTGACCTATATCTCGAGACCCTATCTACCAATAGGTATTCAAACTATACGGAAATCATCTTCAATACCTACTTAACAATGTGTGTAAGTTTGGTTTAATTCGGTTCAAAGACACGGCGGGGCCACGTTTTGGCATATATTTCGAGACCCTAGTCATCAATAGGTATGGAAATTACCCCGTATTAAAGCACTTATCAACAGCTTTCATTTGATATCCATATTGTACAAACACATTTTAGGGTCCACGTTTTGGTCTCTATCTCGAGACCCCATTCACGGAGCGGCATGAGAAATACTCTGAGCTAAAGCATTCACCAACAGCTTCCATTTGATACCCATATTGTACATACACATCCGAAGGTTACCCGGGTCCACGTTTTGACTTATATCTCGAGACCCTATCTACCAATAGGTATTCCAACTATACGGAAACCATCTTCAATACCTCCTTAACAATGTGTGTAAGTTTGGTTTAATTCGGTTCAAAGACACGGCGGGTCCACGTTTTGGTATATATTTCCAGACCCTAGTCATCAATAGGTATGAAAATTACCCCGTATTAAAGCACTTATCAACAGCTTTCATTTGATACCCATATTGTACATACTCAACCAAAGGTTACCCGGGTCCACGTTTTGACCTATATCTCGAGACCCCAGTAACGGAGCGGCATGAAAAATACTCCGAACCAAAGCATTCACCAACAGCTTCCATTTGATACCCATATTGTACATACACGTAAGAAGGTTACCTGGGTCCATGTTTTGACCTATATCTCGAGACCCTATCTACCAATAGGTATTCAAACTATACGGAAATCATCTTCAACAGCTACTTAACAATGTGTGTAAGTTTGGTTTAATTCGGTTTAAAGACACGGCGGGTCCACGTTTTGGCATATATTTCGAGACCCTAGTCATCAATAGGTATGAAAATTACCCCGTATTAAAGCAATTATCAAAAGCTTTCATTTGATATCCATATTGTACAAACACATTCTAGGGTCCACGTTTTGGTCTCCATCTCGAGACCCTAGTCACGGAGCGGATGGAAATACTCTGAACTAAAGCATTCACCAACAGCTTCCATTTGATACCCATATTGTACATACACATCCGAAGGTTACCCGGGTCCACGTTTTGACCTATATTTCGAGACCCTATCTACCAATAGGTATCCAAACTATACGGAAACCATCTTCAATACCTACTTAACAATGTGTGTAAGTTTGGTTTAATTCGGCGCAAAGACACGGCGGGTCCACGTTTTGGGATATATTTCGATACCCTAGTTATCAATAGATATGAAAATTACCCCGTATTAAAGCACTTATCAACAGCTTCCATTTGATATCCATATTGTACATACACGTCCGATGGTTACCCGGGTCCACGTTTTGACCTATATCTCGAGCCCTATTTCCAAAATAAAATATAATCGATGTTACTCGTGGATAATGTAGCTTTCGAATGGTGAAAGAATTTTTAAAATCGGTCCAGTAGTTTTTGAGCCTGTTCATTACAACCAAACAAACAAACAAAGTTTTCCTCTTTATAATATTAGTATAGATAAACTGAAAATCAGGAAAAAAGGAGATTGTTTTTAAATTTCAAACCAACGCATATGAATAACTAAGAAACAATCGTCTTTTTTCCTGATCATCCATGAATTTTTCGTTTCAATTTATATGTTTTATTAAGCATTGGAGCTTTTTTAACCAGTATCCATTAATATTTTTCAAAAAAAAAACGAAAAAAATTTTTTTTTCCACGAACACATAATTTCATTCGGATTTCACATTAAATTCTCAAATTTCGTAAGAAATTATTCACTGTTCCAAAATCCACTCCAAAAAAATTCACAAACAATTTTTACATGTTGCACTTACGTTTTTTCCTTATGGCATCCAAATCAGAAAGAAATATTGACACATTGTAACTCACACTAACAATTTGACAGTTCAGTTCCGCCCCCAGCGTTAAAAAAGTAAGCGACATTATGGCTGGTTCAAAAGAACGCTGTACCCGTTGCCAGGGCTCCGAATTACAACCAAACTTTACGAATCCCATTTTCAATACTTACTTAACAATGTGCGTAAGTTTGGTTAAATTCGGTGCAAAGACGCGGCGGGTCCACGTTTTGGCATATATTTCGAGACCCTAGTCATCAATAGGTATGAAAATTACCCCGTATTAAAGCAATTATCAACAGCTTTCATTTGATATCCATATTGTACAAACACATTCTAGGGTCCACGTTTTGGTCTCCATCTCGAGACCCTAGTCACGGAGCGGATGGAAATACTCTGAACTAAAGCATTTACCAACAGCTTCCATTTGATACCCATATTGTACATACACGTTCGAAGGTTACCCGGGTCCACGTTTTGACCTATATTTCGAGACCCTATCTACCAATAGGTATCCGAACTATACGGAAACCATCTTCAATACCTACTTAACAATGTGTGTAAGTTTGGTTTAATTCGGCGCAAAGACACGGCGGGTCCACGTTTTGGCATATATTTCGATACCCTAGTTATCAATAGATATGAAAATTACCCCGTATTAAAGCAATTATCAACAGCTTTCATTTGATATCCATATTGTACAAACACATTCTAGGGTCCACGTTTTGGTCTCCATCTCGAGACCCTAGTCACGGAGCGGATGGAAATACTCTGAACTAAAGCATTCACCAACAGCTTCCATTTGATACCCATATTGTACATACACATCCGAAGGTTACCCGGGTCCACGTTTTGACCTATATCTCGAGACCCTATCTACCAATAGGTATCCAAACTATACGGAAACCATCTTCAATACCTCCTTAACAATGTGTGTAAGTTTGGTTTAATTCGGTTTAAAGACACGGCGGGTCCACGTTTTGGCATATATTTCGAGACCCTAGTCATCAATAGATATGAGAATTACCCCGTATTAAAGCACTTATCAACAGCTTTCATTTGCTATCCATATTGTACAAACACATTCTAGGGTCCACGTTTTGGTCTCCATCTCGAGACCCTAGTCACGGAGCGGATGGAAATACTCTGAACTAAAGCATTCACCAACAGCTTCCGTTTGATACCCATATTGTACATACACATCCGAAGGTTACCCGGGTCCACGTTTCGACCTATATCTCGAGACCCTATCTACCAATAGGTATCCAAACTATACGGAAACCATCTTCAATACCTACTTAACAATGTGTGTAAGTTTGGTTTAATTCGACGCAAAGACACGGCGGGTCCACGTTTTGGCATATATTTCGATACCCTAGTTATCAATAGATATGAAAATTACCCCGTATTAAAGCACTTATCAACAGCTTCCATTGGTACCCATATTGTACATACACATCCGAAGGTTACCCGGGTCCACGTTTTGACCTATATCTCGAGACCCTATCTACCAATAGGTATCCAAACTATACGGAAACCATCTTCAATACCTACTTAACAAAGTGTGTAAGTTTGGTTTAATTCGGTTTAAAGACACGGCGGGTCCACGTTTTGGCATATATTTCGAGACCCTAGTCATCAATAGGTATGAAAATTACCCCGTATTAAAGCACTTATCAACAGCTTCCATTTGATACCCATATTGTACATACACAGCCAAAGGTTACCCAGGTCCACGTTTTGACCTATATCTCGAGACCCCAGTCACGGAGCGGCATGAAAAATACTCTGTACTAAAGCATTCACCAACAGCTTCAATTTGATATCCATATTGTACAAGCTCATTCTAGGGTCCACGTTTTGGTCTCTACCTCGAGACCCTAGTCACGGAGCGGCATGAAAAATACTCTGAACTAAAGCATTCACCAACAGCTTCCATTTGATATCCATATTGTACATACACGTCCGAAGGTTACCCGGGTCCACGTTTTGACCTATATCTCGAGCCCTATTTCCAAAATAAAATATAATCCATGTTACTCGTGGATAATGTAGCTTTCGAATGGTGAAAGAATTTTTAAAATCGGTCCTGTAGTTTTTGAGCCTGTTCATTACAACCAAACAAACAAACAAAGTTTTCCTCTTTATAATATTAGTATAGATAAACTGAAAATCAGGAAAAAAGGAGATTGTTTTTAAATTTCAAACCAACGCATATGAATAACTAAGAAACAATCGTCTTTTTTCCTGATCATCCATGAATTTTTCGTTTCAATTTATATGTTTTATTAAGCATTGGAGCTTTTTTAACCATTATCCATTAATATTTTTCAAAAAACAAAAGAAAAAAAATTTTTTTCCCACGAACACATAATTTCATTCGGATTTCGCATTAAATTTTCAAATTTCGTAAGAAATTATTCACTGTTCCAAAAGCCACTCCAAAAAAATTCACAAACAATTTTTACATGTTGCACTTACGTTTTTTCCTTATGGCATCCAAATCAGAAAGAAATATTGACACATTGTAATTCACACTGTCAATTTGACAGTTCAGTTCCGCCCCAAGCGTTAAAAAAGTAAGCGACATTATGGCTGGTTCAAAAGAACGCTGTAACCGTTGCCAGTGCTCCGAATTACAACCAAACTTTACGAAACCCATTTTCAATACTTACTTAACAATGTGCGTAAGTTTGGTTAAATTTGGTGCAAAGACACGGCGGGTCCACGTTTTGGCATATATTTCGAGACCCTAGTCATCAATAGGTATGAAAATTACCCCGTATTAAAGCACTTATCAAAAGCTTTCATTTGATATCCATATTGTACAAACACATTCTAGGGTACACGTTTTGGTCTCCATCTCGAGACCCTAGTCACGGAGCGGATGGAAATACTCTGAACTAAAGCATTCACCAACAGCTTCCATTTGATACCCATATTGTACATACACATCCGAAGGTTACCCGGGTCCACGTTTTGACCTATATCTCGAGACCCTATCTACCAATAGGTATCCAAACTATACGGAAACCATCTTCAATACCTACTTAACAAAGTGTGTAAGTTTGGTTTAATTCGGCGCAAAGGCATGGCGGGTCCACGTTTTGGCATATATTTCGATACCCTAGTCATCAATAGATATGAAAATTACCCCGTATTAAAGCACTTATCAACAGCTTCCATTTGATACCCATATTGTACATACACAACCAAAGGTTACCCGGGTCCACGTTTTGACCTATATCTCGAGACCCCATTCACGAAGCGGCATGAAAAATACTCCGAACCAAAGCATTCACCAACAGCTTCCATTTGATACCCATATTGTACATACACATCCGAAGGTTACCCGGGTCCACGTTTTGACCTATATCTCGAGACCCTATCTACCAATAGGTATTCAAACTATACGGAAATCATCTTCAATACCTACTTAACAATGTGTGTAAGTTTGGTTTAATTCGGTGCAAAGACACGGCGGGTCCACGTTTTGGCATATATTTCCAGACCCTAGTCATCTATAGGTATGAAAATTACCCCGTATTAAAGCACTTATCAACAGCTTTCATTTGATACCCATATTGTACATACACAACCAAAGGTTACCCGCGTCCACGTTTTGACCTATATCTCGAGACCCCAGTCACGGAGCGGCATGAAAAATACTCTGTACTAAAGCATTCACCAACAGCTTCAATTTGATATCCATATTGTACAAGCTCATTCTAGGGTCCACGTTTTGGTCTCTACCTCGAGACCCTAGTCACAGAGCGGCATGAAAAATACTCTGAACTAAAGCATTCACCAACAGCTTCCATTTGATATCCATATTGTACATACACAACCAAAGGTTACCCGCGTCCACGTTTTGACCTATATCTCGAGCCCTATTTCCAAAATAAAATATAATCCATGTTACTCGTGGATAATGTAGCTTTCGAATGGTGAAAGAATTTTTAAAATCGGTCCAGTAGTTTTTGAGCCTGTTCATTACAACCAAACAAACAAACAAAGTTTTCCTCTTTATAATATTAGTATAGATAAACTGAAAATCAGGAAAAAAGGAGATTGTTTTTAAATTTCAAACCAACGCATATGAATAACTAAGAAACAATCGTCTTTTTTCCTGATCATCCATGAATTTTTCGTTTCAATTTATATGTTTTATTAAGCATTGGAGCTTTTTTAACCATTATCCATTAATATTTTTCAAAAAACAAAAGAAAAAAAATTTTTTTCCCACGAACACATAATTTCATTCGGATTTCGCATTAAATTTTCAAATTTCGTAAGAAATTATTCACTGTTCCAAAATCCACTCCAAAAAAATTCACAAACAATTTTTACATGTTGCACTTACGTTTTTTCCTTATGGCATCCAAATCAGAAAGAAATATTGACACATTGTAATTCACACTGTCAATTTGACAGTTCAGTTCCGCCCCAAGCGTTAAAAAAGTAACATTATGGCTGGTTCAAAAGAACGCTGTACCCGTTGCCAGTGCTCCGAATTACAACCAAACTTTACGAAACCCATTTTCAATACTTACTTAACAATGTGCGTAAGTTTGGTTAAATTCGGTGCAAAGACACGGCGGGTCCACGTTTTGGCATATATTTCGAGACCCTAGTCATCAATAGGTATGAAAATTACCCCGTATTAAAGCACTTATCAACAGCTTTCATTTGATATCCATATTGTACAAACACATTCTAGGGTCCACGTTTTGGCCTCCATCTCGAGACCCTAGTCACGGAGCGGATGGAAATACTCTGAACTAAAGCATTCAAGAAACAGTTTCCATTTGATCCCCATATTGTACATACACATCCGAAGGTTACCCGGGTCCACGTTTTGACCTATATTTCGAGACCCTATCTACCAATAGGTATCCAAACTATACGGAAACCATCTTCAATACCTACTTAACAATGTGTGTAAGTTTGGTTTAATTTGGTTCAAAGACACGGCGGGTCCACGTTTTGGCATATATTTCGAGACCCTAGTCATCAATAGGTATGAAAATTACCCCGTATTAAAGCACTTATCAACAGCTTTCATTTGATATCCATATTGTACAAACACATTCTAGGGTCCACGTGTTGGTCTCCATCTCGAGACCCTAGTGACGGAGCGGATGGAAATACTCTGAACTAAAGCATTCACCAACAGCTTCCATTTGATACCCATATTGTACATACACATCCGAAGGTTACCCGGGTTCACGTTTTGACCTATATCTCGAGACCCTATCTACCAATAGGTATCCAAACTATACGGAAACCATCTTCAATACCTCCTTAACAATGTGTGTAAGTTTGGTTTAATTTGGTTCAAAGACACGGCGGGTCCACGTTTTGGCATATATTTCGAGACCCTAGTCATCAAAAGGTATGAAAATTACCCCGTATTAAAGCACTTATCAACAGCTTTCATTTGATATCCATATTGTACAAACACATTCTAGGGTCCACGTGTTGGTGTCCATCTCGAGACCCTAGTGACGGAGCGGATGGAAATACTCTGAACTAAAGCATTCACCAACAGCTTCCATTTGATACCCATATTGTACATACACATCCGAAGGTTACCCGGGTCCACGTTTTGACCTATATTTCGAGACCCTATCTACCAATAGGTATCCAAACTATACGGAAACCATCTTCAATACCTACTTAACAATGTGTGTAAGTTTGGTTTAATTTGGTTCAAAGACACGGCGGGTCCACGTTTTGGCATATATTTCGAGACCCTAGTCATCAATAGGTATGAAAATTACCCCGTATTAAAGCACTTATCAACAGCTTCCATTTGATACCCATATTGTACATACACAGCCAAAGGTTACCCAGGTCCACGTTTTGACCTATATCTCGAGACCCCAGTCACGGATCGGCATGAAAAATTCTCTGTAATAAAGCATTCACCAACAGCTTTCATTTGATACCCATATTGTACATACACATCCGAAGGTTACCCGGGTCCACGTTTTGACCTATATCTCGAGACCCTATCTACCAATAGGTATTCAAACTATACGGAAATCATCTTCAATACCTACTTAACAATGTGTGTAAGTTTGGTTTAATTCGGTTCAAAGACACGGCGGGGCCACGTTTTGGCATATATTTCGAGACCCTAGTCATCAATAGGTATGGAAATTACCCCGTATTAAAGCACTTATCAACAGCTTTCATTTGATATCCATATTGTACAAACACATTTTAGGGTCCACGTTTTGGTCTCTATCTCGAGACCCCATTCACGGAGCGGCATGAGAAATACTCTGAGCTAAAGCATTCACCAACAGCTTCCATTTGATACCCATATTGTACATACACGTCCGAAGGTTACCCGGGTCCACGTTTTGACTTATATCTCGAGACCCTATCTACCAATAGGTATTCCAACTATACGGAAACCATCTTCAATACCTCCTTAACAATGTGTGTAAGTTTGGTTTAATTCGGTTCAAAGACACGGCGGGTCCACGTTTTGGTATATATTTCCAGACCCTAGTCATCAATAGGTATGAAAATTACCCCGTATTAAAGCACTTATCAACAGCTTTCATTTGATACCCATATTGTACATACTCAACCAAAGGTTACCCGGGTCCACGTTTTGACCTATATCTCGAGACCCCAGTAACGGAGCGGCATGAAAAATACTCCGAACCAAAGCATTCACCAACAGCTTCCATTTGATACCCATATTGTACATACACGTAAGAAGGTTACCTGGGTCCATGTTTTGACCTATATCTCGAGACCCTATCTACCAATAGGTATTCAAACTATACGGAAATCATCTTCAACAGCTACTTAACAATGTGTGTAAGTTTGGTTTAATTCGGTGCAAAGACACGGCGGGTCCACGTTTTGGCATATATTTCGAGACCCTAGTCATCAATAGGTATGAAAATTACCCCGTATTAAAGCAATTATCAAAAGCTTTCATTTGATATCCATATTGTACAAACACATTCTAGGGTCCACGTTTTGGTCTCCATCTCGAGACCCTAGTCACGGAGCGGATGGAAATACTCTGAACTAAAGCATTCACCAACAGCTTCCATTTGATACCCATATTGTACATACACATCCGAAGGTTACCCGGGTCCACGTTTTGACCTATATTTCGAGACCCTATCTACCAATAGGTATCCAAACTATACGGAAACCATCTTCAATACCTACTTAACAATGTGTGTAAGTTTGGTTTAATTCGGTTTAAAGACACGGCGGGTCCACGTTTTGGGATATATTTCGATACCCTAGTTATCAATAGATATGAAAATTACCCCGTATTAAAGCACTTATCAACAGCTTCCATTTGATATCCATATTGTACATACACGTCCGATGGTTACCCGGGTCCACGTTTTGACCTATATCTCGAGCCCTATTTCCAAAATAAAATATAATCGATGTTACTCGTGGATAATGTAGCTTTCGAATGGTGAAAGAATTTTTAAAATCGGTCCAGTAGTTTTTGAGCCTGTTCATTACAACCAAACAAACAAACAAAGTTTTCCTCTTTATAATATTAGTATAGATAAACTGAAAATCAGGAAAAAAGGAGATTGTTTTTAAATTTCAAACCAACGCATATGAATAACTAAGAAACAATCGTCTTTTTTCCTGATCATCCATGAATTTTTCGTTTCAATTTATATGTTTTATTAAGCATTGGAGCTTTTTTAACCAGTATCCATTAATATTTTTCAAAAAAAAAACGAAAAAAATTTTTTTTTCCACGAACACATAATTTCATTCGGATTTCACATTAAATTCTCAAATTTCGTAAGAAATTATTCACTGTTCCAAAATCCACTCCAAAAAAATTCACAAACAATTTTTACATGTTGCACTTACGTTTTTTCCTTATGGCATCCAAATCAGAAAGAAATATTGACACATTGTAACTCACACTAACAATTTGACAGTTCAGTTCCGCCCCCAGCGTTAAAAAAGTAAGCGACATTATGGCTGGTTCAAAAGAACGCTGTACCCGTTGCCAGTGCTCCGAATTACAACCAAACTTTACGAATCCCATTTTCAATACTTACTTAACAATGTGCGTAAGTTTGGTTAAATTCGGTGCAAAGACGCGGCGGGTCCACGTTTTGGCATATATTTCGAGACCCTAGTCATCAATAGGTATGAAAATTACCCCGTATTAAAGCAATTATCAACAGCTTTCATTTGATATCCATATTGTACAAACACATTCTAGGGTCCACGTTTTGGTCTCCATCTCGAGACCCTAGTCACGGAGCGGATGGAAATACTCTGAACTAAAGCATTTACCAACAGCTTCCATTTGATACCCATATTGTACATACACGTTCGAAGGTTACCCGGGTCCACGTTTTGACCTATATTTCGAGACCCTATCTACCAATAGGTATCCGAACTATACGGAAACCATCTTCAATACCTACTTAACAATGTGTGTAAGTTTGGTTTAATTCGGCGCAAAGACACGGCGGGTCCACGTTTTGGCATATATTTCGATACCCTAGTTATCAATAGATATGAAAATTACCCCGTATTAAAGCAATTATCAACAGCTTTCATTTGATATCCATATTGTACAAACACATTCTAGGGTCCACGTTTTGGTCTCCATCTCGAGACCCTAGTCACGGAGCGGATGGAAATACTCTGAACTAAAGCATTCACCAACAGCTTCCATTTGATACCCATATTGTACATACACATCCGAAGGTTACCCGGGTCCACGTTTTGACCTATATCTCGAGACCCTATCTACCAATAGGTATCCAAACTATACGGAAACCATCTTCAATACCTCCTTAACAATGTGTGTAAGTTTGGTTTAATTCGGTTTAAAGACACGGCGGGTCCACGTTTTGGCATATATTTCGAGACCCTAGTCATCAATAGATATGAGAATTACCCCGTATTAAAGCACTTATCAACAGCTTTCATTTGCTATCCATATTGTACAAACACATTCTAGGGTCCACGTTTTGGTCTCCATCTCGAGACCCTAGTCACGGAGCGGATGGAAATACTCTGAACTAAAGCATTCACCAACAGCTTCCATTTGATACCCATATTGTACATACACATCCGAAGGTTACCCGGGTCCACGTTTTGACCTATATCTCGAGACCCTATCTACCAATAGGTATCCAAACTATACGGAAACCATCTTCAATACCTACTTAACAATGTGTGTAAGTTTGGTTTAATTCGACGCAAAGACACGGCGGGTCCACGTTTTGGCATATATTTCGATACCCTAGTTATCAATAGATATGAAAATTACCCCGTATTAAAGCACTTATCAACAGCTTCCATTGGTACCCATATTGTACATACACATCCGAAGGTTACCCGGGTCCACGTTTTGACCTATATCTCGAGACCCTATCTACCAATAGGTATCCAAACTATACGGAAACCATCTTCAATACCTACTTAACAAAGTGTGTAAGTTTGGTTTAATTCGGCGCAAAGACATGGCGGGTCCACGTTTTGGCATATATTTCGATACCCTAGTCATCAATAGATATGAAAATTACCCCGTATTAAAGCACTTATCAACAGCTTCCATTTGATACCCATATTGTACATACACAACCAAAGGTTACCCGGGTCCACGTTTTGACCTATATCTCGAGACCCCATTCACGAAGCGGCATGAAAAATACTCCGAACCAAAGCATTCACCAACAGCTTCCATTTGATACCCATATTGTACATACACATCCGAAGGTTACCCGGGTCCACGTTTTGACCTATATCTCGAGACCCTATCTACCAATAGGTATTCAAACTACACGGAAATCATCTTCAATACCTACTTAACAATGTGTGTAAGTTTGGTTTAATTCGGTGCAAAGACACGGCGGGTCCACGTTTTGGCATATATTTCCAGACCCTAGTCATCTATAGGTATGAAAATTACCCCGTATTAAAGCACTTATCAACAGCTTTCATTTGATACCCATATTGTACATACACAACCAAAGGTTACCCGCGTCCACGTGTTGACCTATATCTCGAGACCCCAGTCACGGAGCGGCATGAAAAATACTCTGAACTAAAGCATTCACCAACAGCTTCAATTTGATATCCATATTGTACAAGCTCATTCTAGGGTCCACGTTTTGGTCTCTACCTCGAGACCCTAGTCACGGAGCGGCATGAAAAATACTCTGAACTAAAGCATTCACCAACAGCTTCCATTTGATATCCATATTGTACATACACGTCCGAAGGTTACCCGGGTCCACGTTTTGACCTATATCTCGAGCCCTATTTCCAAAATAAAATATAATCCATGTTACTCGTGGATAATGTAGCTTTCGAATGGTGAAAGAATTTTTAAAATCGGTCCTGTAGTTTTTGAGCCTGTTCATTACAACCAAACAAACAAACAAAGTTTTCCTCTTTATAATATTAGTATAGATAAACTGAAAATCAGGAAAAAAGGAGATTGTTTTTAAATTTCAAACCAACGCATATGAATAACTAAGAAACAATCGTCTTTTTTCCTGATCATCCATGAATTTTTCGTTTCAATTTATATGTTTTATTAAGCATTGGAGCTTTTTTAACCATTATCCATTAATATTTTTCAAAAAACAAAAGAAAAAAAATTTTTTTCCCACGAACACATAATTTCATTCGGATTTCGCATTAAATTTTCAAATTTCGTAAGAAATTATTCACTGTTCCAAAATCCACTCCAAAAAAATTCACAAACAATTTTTACATGTTGCACTTACGTTTTTTCCTTATGGCATCCAAATCAGAAAGAAATATTGACACATTGTAATTCACACTGTCAATTTGACAGTTCAGTTCCGCCCCAAGCGTTAAAAAAGTAAGCGACATTATGGCTGGTTCAAAAGAACGCTGTACCCGTTGCCAGTGCTCCGAATTACAACCAAACTTTACGAAACCCATTTTCAATACTTACTTAACAATGTGCGTAAGTTTGGTTAAATTTGGTGCAAAGACACGGCGGGTCCACGTTTTGGCATATATTTCGAGACCCTAGTCATCAATAGGTATGAAAATTACCCCGTATTAAAGCACTTATAAACAGCTTTCATTTGATATCCATATTGTACAAACACATTCTAGGGTCCACGTTTTGGCCTCCATCTCGAGACCCTAGTCACGGAGCGGATGGAAATACTCTGAACTAAAGCATTCAAGAAACAGTTTCCATTTGATCCCCATATTGTACATACACATCCGAAGGTTACCCGGGTCCACGTTTTGACCTATATTTCGAGACCCTATCTACCAATAGGTATCCAAACTATACGGAAACCATCTTCAATACCTACTTAACAATGTGTGTAAGTTTGGTTTAATTTGGTTCAAAGACACGGCGGGTCCACGTTTTGGCATATATTTCGAGACCCTAGTCATCAATAGGTATGAAAATTACCCAGTATTAAAGCACTTATCAACAGCTTTCATTTGATATCCATATTGTACAAACACATTCTAGGGTCCACGTGTTGGTCTCCATCTCGAGACCCTAGTGACGGAGCGGATGGAAATACTCTGAACTAAAGCATTCACCAACAGCTTCCATTTGATACCCATATTGTACATACACATCCGAAGGTTACCCGGGTTCACGTTTTGACCTATATCTCGAGACCCTATCTACCAATAGGTATCCAAACTATACGGAAACCATCTTCAATACCTACTTAACAATGTGTGTAAGTTTGGTTTAATTTGGTTCAAAGACACGGCGGGTCCACGTTTTGGCATATATTTCGAGACCCTAGTCATCAATAGGTATGAAAATTACCCCGTATTAAAGCACTTATCAACAGCTTTCATTTGATATCCATATTGTACAAACACATTCTAGGGTCCACGTGTTGGTCTCCATCTCGAGACCCTAGTGACGGAGCGGATGGAAATACTCTGAACTAAAGCATTCACCAACAGCTTCCATTTGATACCCATATTGTACATACACATCCGAAGGTTACCCGGGTCCACGTTTTGACCTATATTTCGAGACCCTATCTACCAATAGGTATCCAAACTATACGGAAACCATCTTCAATACCTACTTAACAATGTGTGTAAGTTTGGTGTAATTTGGTTCAAAGACACGGCGGGTCCACGTTTTGGCATATATTTCGAGACCCTAGTCATCAATAGGTATGAAAATTACCCCGTATTAAAGCACTTATCAACAGCTTCCATTTGATACCCATATTGTACATACACAACCAAAGGTTACCCAGGTCCACGTTTTGACCTATATCTCGAGACCCCAGTCACGGATCGGCATGAAAAATTCTCTGTAATAAAGCATTCACCAACAGCTTTCATTTGATACCCATATTGTACATACACATCCGAAGGTTACCCGGGTCCACGTTTTGACCTATATCTCGAGACCCTATCTACCAATAGGTATTCAAACTATACGGAAATCATCTTCAATACCTACTTAACAATGTGTGTAAGTTTGGTTTAATTCGGTTCAAAGACACGGCGGGTCCACGTTTTGGCATATATTTCGAGACCCTAGTCATCAATAGGTATGGAAATTACCCCGTATTAAAGCACTTATCAACAGCTTTCATTTGATATCCATATTGTACAAACACATTCTAGGGTCCACGTTTTGGTCTCTATCTCGAGACCCTATTCACGGAGCGGCATGAGAAATACTCTGAGCTAAAGCATTCACCAACAGCTTCCATTTGATACCCATATTGTACATACACGTCCGAAGGTTACCCGGGTCCACGTTTTGACTTATATCTCGAGACCCTATCTACCAATAGGTATTCCAACTATACGGAAACCATCTTCAATACCTCCTTAACAATGTGTGTAAGTTTGGTTTAATTCGGTTCAAAGACACGGCGGGTCCACGTTTTGGTATATATTTCCAGACCCTAGTCATCGATAGGTATGAAAATTACCCCGTATTAAAGCACTTATCAACAGCTTTCATTTGATACCCATATTGTACATACTCAACCAAAGGTTACCCGGGTCCACGTTTTGACCTATATCTCGAGACCCCAGTAACGGAGCGGCATGAAAAATACTCTATACTAAAGCATTCACCAACAGCTTCCATTTGATGCCCATATTGTACATACACGTAAGAAGGTTACCTGGGTCCATGTTTTGACCTATATCTCGAGACCCTATCTACCAATAGGTATTCAAACTATACGGAAATCATCTTCAACAGCTACTTAACAATGTGTGTAAGTTTGGTTTAATTCGGTGCAAAGACACGGCGGGTCCACGTTTTGACATATATTTCGAGACCCTAGTCATCAATAGGTATGAAAATTACCCCGTATTAAAGCAATTATCAAAAGCTTTCATTTGATATCCATATTGTACAAACACATTCTAGGGTCCACGTTTTGGTCTCCATCTCGAGACCCTAGTCACGGAGCGGATGGAAATACTCTGAACTAAAGCATTCACCAACAGCTTCCATTTGATACCCATATTGTACATACACATCCGAAGGTTACCCGGGTCCACGTTTTGACCTATATTTCGAGACCCTATCTACCAATAGGTATCCAAACTATACGGAAACCATCTTCAATACCTACTTAACAATGTGTGTAAGTTTGGTTTAATTCGGCGCAAAGACACGGCGGGTCCACGTTTTGGGATATATTTCGATACCCTAGTTATCAATAGATATGAAAATTACCCCGTATTAAAGCACTTATCAACCGCTTCCATTTGATATCCATATTGTACATACACGTCCGATGGTTACCCGGGTCCACGTTTTGATCTATATCTCGAGCCCTATTTCCAAAATAAAATATAATCCATGTTACTCGTGGATAATATAGCTTTCGAATGGTGAAAGAATTTTTAAAATCGGTCCAGTAGTTTTTGAGCCTGTTCATTACAACCAAACAAACAAACAAAGTTTTCCTCTTTATAATATTAGTATAGATAAACTGAAAATCAGGAAAAAAGGAGATTGTTTTTAAATTTCAAACCAACGCATATGAATAACTAAGAAACAATCGTCTTTTTTCCTGATCATCCATGAATTTTTCGTTTCAATTTATATGTTTTATTAAGCATTGGAGCTTTTTTAACCAGTATCCATTAATATTTTTCAAAAAAAAAACGAAAAAAATTTTTTTTTCCACGAACACATAATTTCATTCGGATTTCACATTAAATTCTCAAATTTCGTAAGAAATTATTCACTGTTCCAAAATCCACTCCAAAAAAATTCACAAACAATTTTTACATGTTGCACTTACGTTTTTTCCTTATGGCATCCAAATCAGAAAGAAATATTGACACATTGTAACTCACACTAACAATTTGACAGTTCAGTTCCGCCCCCAGCGTTAAAAAAGTAAGCGACATTATGGCTGGTTCAAAAGAACGCTGTACCCGTTGCCAGTGCTCCGAATTACAACTAAACTTTACGAATCCCATTTTCAATACTTACTTAACAATGTGCGTAAGTTTGGTTAAATTCGGTGCAAAGACACGGCGGGTCCACGTTTTGGCATATATTTCGAGACCCTAGTCATCAATAGGTATGAAAATTACCCCGTATTAAAGCACTTATCAACAGCTTTCATTTGATATCCATATTGTACAAACACATTCTAGGGTCCACGTTTTGGCCTCCATCTCGAGACCCTAGTCACGGAGCGGATGGAAATACTCTGAACTAAAGCATTCAAGAAACAGTTTCCATTTGATCCCCATATTGTACATACACATCCGAAGGTTACCCGGGTCCACGTTTTGACCTATATTTCGAGACCCAATCTACCAATAGGTATCCAAACTATACGGAAACCATCTTCAATACCTACTTAACAATGTGTGTAAGTTTGGTTTAATTTGGTTCAAAGACACGGCGGGTCCACGTTTTGGCATATATTTCGAGACCCTAGTCATCAATAGGTATGAAAATTACCCCGTATTAAAGCACTTATCAACAGCTTTCATTTGATATCCATATTGTACAAACACATTCTAGGGTCCACGTGTTGGTCTCCATCTCGAGACCCCAGTCACGGAGCGGATGGAAATACTCTGAACTAAAGCATTCACCAACAGCTTCCATTTGATACCCATATTGTACATACACATCCGAAGGTTACCCGGGTCCACGTTTTGACCTATATCTCTTGACCCTATCTACCAATAGGTATCCGAACTATACGGAAACCATCTTCAATACCTACTTAACAATGTGTGTAAGTTTGGTTTAATTCGGCGCAAAGACACGGCGGGTCCACGTTTTGGCATATATTTCGATACCCTAGTTATCAATAGATATGAAAATTACCCCGTATTAAAGCACTTATCAACAGCTTCCATTGGTACCCATATTGTACATACACATCCGAAGGTTTCCCGGGTCCACGTTTTGACCTATATCTCGAGACCCTATCTACCAATAGGTATCCAAACTATACGGAAACCATCTTCAATACCTACTTAACAAAGTGTGTAAGTTCGGTTTAATTCGGCGCAAAGACACGGCGGGTCCACGTTTTGGCATATATTTCGATACCCTAGTCATCAATAGATATGAAAATTACCCCGTATTAAAGCACTTATCAACAGCTTCCATTTGATACCCATATTGTACATACACAACCAAAGGTTACCCGGGTCCACGTTTTGACCTATATCTCGAGACCCCAGTAACGGAGCGGCATGAAAAATACTCTATACTAAAGCATTCACCAACAGCTTCCATTTGATACCCATATTGTACATACACGTAAGAAGGTTATCCGGATTCACGTTTTGACCTATATCTCGAGACCCTATCTACCAATAGGTATCCAAACTATACGGAAACCATCTTCAATACCTACTTAACAATGTGTGTAAGTTTGGTTTAATTTGGTTCAAAGACACGGCGGGTCCACGTTTTGGCATATATTTCGAGAACCTAGTCATCAATAGGTATGAAAATTACCCCGTATTAAAGCAATTATCAAAAGCTTTCATTTGATATCCATATTGTACAAACTCAACCAAAGGTTACCCGGGTCCACGTTTTGACCTATATCTCGAGACCCCAGTAACGGAGCGGCATGAAAAATACTCTATACTAAAGCATTCACCAACAGCTTCCATTTGATACCCATATTGTACATACACGTAGGAAGGTTACCCGGGTTCACGTTTTGACCTATATTTCGAGACCCTATCTACCAATAGGTATCCAAACTATACGGAAACCATCTTCAATACCTACTTAACAAAGTGTGTAAGTTTGGTTTAATTCAGTGCAAAGACACGGCGGGTCCACGTTTTGGCATATATTTCGAGACCCTAGTCATCAATAGGTATCCAAACTATACGGAAACCATCTTCAATACCTCCTTAAGTTTGGTTTAATTCGGTTTAAAGACACGGCGGGTCCACGTTTTGGCATATATTTCGATACCCTAGTCATCAATAGATATGAAAATTACCCCGTATTAAAGCACTTATCAACAGCTTTCATTTGATATCCATATTGTACAAACACATTCTAGGGTCCACGTGTTGGTCTCCATCTCGAGACCCCAGTCACGGAGCGGATGGAAATACTCTGAACTAAAGCATTCACCAACAGCTTCCATTTGATACCCATATTGTACATACACATCCGAAGGTTACCCGGGTCCACGTTTTGACCTATATTTCGAGACCCTATCTACCAATAGGTATCCAAACTATACGGAAACCATCTTCAATACCTCCTTAACAATGTGTGTAAGTTTGGTTTAATTCGGCGCAAAGACACGGCGGGTCCACGTTTTGGCATATATTTCGATACCCTAGTTATCAATAGATATGAAAATTACCCCGTATTAAAGCACTTATCAACAGCTTCCATTGGTACCCATATTGTACATACACATCCGAAGGTTTCCCGGGTCCACGTTTTGACCTATATCTCGAGACCCTATCTACCAATAGGTATCCAAACTATACGGAAACCATCTTCAATACCTACTTAACAAAGTGTGTAAGTTTGGTTTAATTCGGCGCAAAGACACGGCGGGTCCACGTTTTGACCTATATCTCGAGACCCTAGTTATCAATAGATATGAAAATTACCCCGTATTAAAGCACTTATCAACAGCTTCCATTTGATACCCATATTGTGCATACACGTCCGAAGGTTACCCGGGTCCACGTTTTGACCTATATCTCGAGCCCTATTTCCAAAATAAAATATAATCGATGTTACTCGTGGATAATGTAGCTTTCGAATGGTGAAAGAATTTTTAAAATCGGTCCAGTAGTTTTTGAGCCTATTCATTACAACCAAACAAACAAACAAAGTTTTCCTCTAAGGAAAAAAGAAGATTGTTTTTAAATTTCAAATCAACGCATATGAATAACTAAGAAACAATCGTCTTTTTTCCTGATCATCCATGAATTTTTCGTTTCAATTTATATGTTTTATTAAGCATTGGAGCTTTTTTAACCATTATCCATTAATATTTTTCAAAAAAAAAAAGAAAAAAAATTTTTTTCCCACGAACACATAATTTCATTCGGATTTCACATTAAATTCTCAAATTTCGTAAGAAATTATTCACTGTTCCAAAATCCACTCCAAAAAATTTCACAAACAATTTTTACATGTTGCACTTACGTTTTTTCCTTATGGCATCCAAATCAGAAAGAAATATTGACACATTGTAATTCACACTGTCAATTTGACAGTTCAGTTCCGCCCCAAGCGTTAAAAAAGTAAGCGACATTATGGCTGGTTCAAAAGAACGCTGTACCCGTTGCCAGTGCTCCGAATTGCAACCAAACTTTACGAAACCCATTTTCAATACTTACTTAACAATGTTCGTAAGTTTGGTTTAATTCGGTGCAAAGACACGGCGGGTCCACGTTTTGGCATATATTTCGAGACCCTAGTCATCAATAGGTATGAAAATTACCCAGTATTAAAGCACTTATCAACAGCTTTCATTTGATATCCACATTGTAAAAACACATTCTAGGGTCCACGTATTAGTCTCCATCTCGAGACCCTAGTCACGGAGCGAATGGAAATACTCTGAACTAAAGCATTCACCAACAGCTTCCATTTGATACCCATATTGTACATACACATCCGAAGGTTACCCGGGTCCACGTTTTGACCTATATTTCGAGACCCTATCTACCAATAGGTATCCAAACTATACGGAAACCATCTTCAAGACCTCCTTAACAATGTGTGTAAGTTTGGTTTAATTCGGTGCAAAGACACGGCGGGTCCACGTTTTGGTATATATTTCGAGACCCTAGTCATCAATAGGTATGAAAATTACCCCGTATTAAAGCACTTATCAACAGCTTTCATTTGATACCCATATTGTACATACTCAACCAAAGGTTACCCGGGTCCACGTTTTGACCTATATCTCGAGACCCCAGTAACGGAGCAGAATGAAAAATACTCTATACTAAACCATTCACTAACAGCTTCCATTTGATACCCATATTGTACATACACATCCGAAGGTTACCCGGGTCCACGTTTTGACCTATATCTCGAGACCCTATCTACCAATAGGTATTCCAACTATACGGAAACCATCTTCAATACCTCCTTAACAATGTGTGTAAGTTTGGTTTAATTCGGTTCAAAGACACGGCGGGGCCACGTTTTGGCATATATTTCGAGACCCTAGTCATCAATAGGTATGGAAATTACCCCGTATTAAAGCACTTATCAACAGCTTTCATTTGATATCCATATTGTACAAACACATTCTAGGGTCCACGTTTTGGTCTCTATCTCGAGACCCTATTCACGGAGCGGCATGAGAAATACTCTGAGCTAAAGCATTCACCAACAGCTTCCATTTGATACCCATATTGTACATACACGTCCGAAGGTTACCCGGGTCCACGTTTTGACTTATATCTCGAGACCCTATCTACCAATAGGTATTCCAACTATACGGAAACCATCTTCAATACCTCCTTAACAATGTGTGTAAGTTTGGTTTAATTCGGTTCAAAGACACGGCGGGTCCACGTTTTGGTATATATTTCCAGACCCTAGTCATCGATAGGTATGAAAATTACCCCGTATTAAAGCACTTATCAACAGCTTTCATTTGATACCCATATTGTACATACTCAACCAAAGGTTACCCGGGTCCACGTTTTGACCTATATCTCGAGACCCCAGTAACGGAGCGGCATGAAAAATACTCTATACTAAAGCATTCACCAACAGCTTCCATTTGATGCCCATATTGTACATACACGTAAGAAGGTTACCTGGGTCCATGTTTTGACCTATATCTCGAGACCCTATCTACCAATAGGTATTCAAACTATACGGAAATCATCTTCAACAGCTACTTAACAATGTGTGTAAGTTTGGTTTAATTCGGTGCAAAGACACGGCGGGTCCACGTTTTGGCATATATTTCGAGACCCTAGTCATCAATAGGTATGAAAATTACCCCGTATTAAAGCAATTATCAAAAGCTTTCATTTGATATCCATATTGTACAAACACATTCTAGGGTCCACGTTTTGGTCTCCATCTCGAGACCCTAGTCACGGAGCGGATGGAAATACTCTGAACTAAAGCATTCACCAACAGCTTCCATTTGATACCCATATTGTACATACACATCCGAAGGTTACCCGGGTCCACGTTTTGACCTATATTTCGAGACCCTATCTACCAATAGGTATCCAAACTATACGGAAACCATCTTCAATACCTACTTAACAATGTGTGTAAGTTTGGTTTAATTCGGCGCAAAGACACGGCGGGTCCACGTTTTGGGATATATTTCGATACCCTAGTTATCAATAGATATGAAAATTACCCCGTATTAAAGCACTTATCAACCGCTTCCATTTGATATCCATATTGTACATACACGTCCGATGGTTACCCGGGTCCACGTTTTGATCTATATCTCGAGCCCTATTTCCAAAATAAAATATAATCCATGTTACTCGTGGATAATATAGCTTTCGAATGGTGAAAGAATTTTTAAAATCGGTCCAGTAGTTTTTGAGCCTGTTCATTACAACCAAACAAACAAACAAAGTTTTCCTCTTTATAATATTAGTATAGATAAACTGAAAATCAGGAAAAAAGGAGATTGTTTTTAAATTTCAAACCAACGCATATGAATAACTAAGAAACAATCGTCTTTTTTCCTGATCATCCATGAATTTTTCGTTTCAATTTATATGTTTTATTAAGCATTGGAGCTTTTTTAACCAGTATCCATTAATATTTTTCAAAAAAAAAACGAAAAAAATTTTTTTTTCCACGAACACATAATTTCATTCGGATTTCACATTAAATTCTCAAATTTCGTAAGAAATTATTCACTGTTCCAAAATCCACTCCAAAAAAATTCACAAACAATTTTTACATGTTGCACTTACGTTTTTTCCTTATGGCATCCAAATCAGAAAGAAATATTGACACATTGTAACTCACACTAACAATTTGACAGTTCAGTTCCGCCCCCAGCGTTAAAAAAGTAAGCGACATTATGGCTGGTTCAAAAGAACGCTGTACCCGTTGCCAGTGCTCCGAATTACAACTAAACTTTACGAATCCCATTTTCAATACTTACTTAACAATGTGCGTAAGTTTGGTTAAATTCGGTGCAAAGACACGGCGGGTCCACGTTTTGGCATATATTTCGAGACCCTAGTCATCAATAGGTATGAAAATTACCCCGTATTAAAGCACTTATCAACAGCTTTCATTTGATATCCATATTGTACAAACACATTCTAGGGTCCACGTTTTGGCCTCCATCTCGAGACCCTAGTCACGGAGCGGATGGAAATACTCTGAACTAAAGCATTCAAGAAACAGTTTCCATTTGATCCCCATATTGTACATACACATCCGAAGGTTACCCGGGTCCACGTTTTGACCTATATTTCGAGACCCAATCTACCAATAGGTATCCAAACTATACGGAAACCATCTTCAATACCTACTTAACAATGTGTGTAAGTTTGGTTTAATTTGGTTCAAAGACACGGCGGGTCCACGTTTTGGCATATATTTCGAGACCCTAGTCATCAATAGGTATGAAAATTACCCCGTATTAAAGCACTTATCAACAGCTTTCATTTGATATCCATATTGTACAAACACATTCTAGGGTCCACGTGTTGGTCTCCATCTCGAGACCCCAGTCACGGAGCGGATGGAAATACTCTGAACTAAAGCATTCACCAACAGCTTCCATTTGATACCCATATTGTACATACACATCCGAAGGTTACCCGGGTCCACGTTTTGACCTATATCTCGAGACCCTATCTACCAATAGGTATCCGAACTATACGGAAACCATCTTCAATACCTACTTAACAATGTGTGTAAGTTTGGTTTAATTCGGCGCAAAGACACGGCGGGTCCACGTTTTGGCATATATTTCGATACCCTAGTTATCAATAGATATGAAAATTACCCCGTATTAAAGCACTTATCAACAGCTTCCATTGGTACCCATATTGTACATACACATCCGAAGGTTTCCCGGGTCCACGTTTTGACCTATATCTCGAGACCCTATCTACCAATAGGTATCCAAACTATACGGAAACCATCTTCAATACCTACTTAACAAAGTGTGTAAGTTCGGTTTAATTCGGCGCAAAGACACGGCGGGTCCACGTTTTGGCATATATTTCGATACCCTAGTCATCAATAGATATGAAAATTACCCCGTATTAAAGCACTTATCAACAGCTTCCATTTGATACCCATATTGTACATACACAACCAAAGGTTACCCGGGTCCACGTTTTGACCTATATCTCGAGACCCCAGTAACGGAGCGGCATGAAAAATACTCTATACTAAAGCATTCACCAACAGCTTCCATTTGATACCCATATTGTACATACACGTAAGAAGGTTATCCGGATTCACGTTTTGACCTATATCTCGAGACCCTATCTACCAATAGGTATCCAAACTATACGGAAACCATCTTCAATACCTACTTAACAATGTGTGTAAGTTTGGTTTAATTTGGTTCAAAGACACGGCGGGTCCACGTTTTGGCATATATTTCGAGAACCTAGTCATCAATAGGTATGAAAATTACCCCGTATTAAAGCAATTATCAAAAGCTTTCATTTGATATCCATATTGTACAAACTCAACCAAAGGTTACCCGGGTCCACGTTTTGACCTATATCTCGAGACCCCAGTAACGGAGCGGCATGAAAAATACTCTATACTAAAGCATTCACCAACAGCTTCCATTTGATACCCATATTGTACATACACGTAGGAAGGTTACCCGGGTTCACGTTTTGACCTATATTTCGAGACCCTATCTACCAATAGGTATCCAAACTATACGGAAACCATCTTCAATACCTACTTAACAAAGTGTGTAAGTTTGGTTTAATTCAGTGCAAAGACACGGCGGGTCCACGTTTTGGCATATATTTCGAGACCCTAGTCATCAATAGGTATCCAAACTATACGGAAACCATCTTCAATACCTCCTTAAGTTTGGTTTAATTCGGTTTAAAGACACGGCGGGTCCACGTTTTGGCATATATTTCGATACCCTAGTCATCAATAGATATGAAAATTACCCCGTATTAAAGCACTTATCAACAGCTTTCATTTGATATCCATATTGTACAAACACATTCTAGGGTCCACGTGTTGGTCTCCATCTCGAGACCCCAGTCACGGAGCGGATGGAAATACTCTGAACTAAAGCATTCACCAACAGCTTCCATTTGATACCCATATTGTACATACACATCCGAAGGTTACCCGGGTCCACGTTTTGACCTATATTTCGAGACCCTATCTACCAATAGGTATCCAAACTATACGGAAACCATCTTCAATACCTCCTTAACAATGTGTGTAAGTTTGGTTTAATTCGGCGCAAAGACACGGCGGGTCCACGTTTTGGCATATATTTCGATACCCTAGTTATCAATAGATATGAAAATTACCCCGTATTAAAGCACTTATCAACAGCTTCCATTGGTACCCATATTGTACATACACATCCGAAGGTTTCCCGGGTCCACGTTTTGACCTATATCTCGAGACCCTATCTACCAATAGGTATCCAAACTATACGGAAACCATCTTCAATACCTACTTAACAAAGTGTGTAAGTTTGGTTTAATTCGGCGCAAAGACACGGCGGGTCCACGTTTTGACCTATATCTCGAGACCCTAGTTATCAATAGATATGAAAATTACCCCGTATTAAAGCACTTATCAACAGCTTCCATTTGATACCCATATTGTGCATACACGTCCGAAGGTTACCCGGGTCCACGTTTTGACCTATATCTCGAGCCCTATTTCCAAAATAAAATATAATCGATGTTACTCGTGGATAATGTAGCTTTCGAATGGTGAAAGAATTTTTAAAATCGGTCCAGTAGTTTTTGAGCCTATTCATTACAACCAAACAAACAAACAAAGTTTTCCTCTAAGGAAAAAAGAAGATTGTTTTTAAATTTCAAATCAACGCATATGAATAACTAAGAAACAATCGTCTTTTTTCCTGATCATCCATGAATTTTTCGTTTCAATTTATATGTTTTATTAAGCATTGGAGCTTTTTTAACCATTATCCATTAATATTTTTCAAAAAAAAAAAGAAAAAAAATTTTTTTCCCACGAACACATAATTTCATTCGGATTTCACATTAAATTCTCAAATTTCGTAAGAAATTATTCACTGTTCCAAAATCCACTCCAAAAAATTTCACAAACAATTTTTACATGTTGCACTTACGTTTTTTCCTTATGGCATCCAAATCAGAAAGAAATATTGACACATTGTAATTCACACTGTCAATTTGACAGTTCAGTTCCGCCCCAAGCGTTAAAAAAGTAAGCGACATTATGGCTGGTTCAAAAGAACGCTGTACCCGTTGCCAGTGCTCCGAATTGCAACCAAACTTTACGAAACCCATTTTCAATACTTACTTAACAATGTTCGTAAGTTTGGTTTAATTCGGTGCAAAGACACGGCGGGTCCACGTTTTGGCATATATTTCGAGACCCTAGTCATCAATAGGTATGAAAATTACCCAGTATTAAAGCACTTATCAACAGCTTTCATTTGATATCCACATTGTAAAAACACATTCTAGGGTCCACGTATTAGTCTCCATCTCGAGACCCTAGTCACGGAGCGAATGGAAATACTCTGAACTAAAGCATTCACCAACAGCTTCCATTTGATACCCATATTGTACATACACATCCGAAGGTTACCCGGGTCCACGTTTTGACCTATATTTCGAGACCCTATCTACCAATAGGTATCCAAACTATACGGAAACCATCTTCAAGACCTCCTTAACAATGTGTGTAAGTTTGGTTTAATTCGGTGCAAAGACACGGCGGGTCCACGTTTTGGTATATATTTCGAGACCCTAGTCATCAATAGGTATGAAAATTACCCCGTATTAAAGCACTTATCAACAGCTTTCATTTGATACCCATATTGTACATACTCAACCAAAGGTTACCCGGGTCCACGTTTTGACCTATATCTCGAGACCCCAGTAACGGAGCAGAATGAAAAATACTCTATACTAAACCATTCACTAACAGCTTCCATTTGATACCCATATTGTACATACACATCCGAAGGTTACCCGGGTCCACGTTTTGACCTATATCTCGAGACCCTATCTACCAATAGGTATTCCAACTATACGGAAACCATCTTCAATACCTCCTTAACAATGTGTGTAAGTTTGGTTTAATTCGGTTCAAAGACACGGCGAGTCCACGTTTTGGCATATATTTCGAGACCCTAGTCATCAATAGGTATGAAAATTACCCCGTATTAAAGCACTTATCAACAGCTTCCATTTGATACCCATATTGTACATACACAACCAAAGGTTACCCGGGTCCACGTTTTGACCTATATCTCGAGACCCGAGTCACGGATCGGCATGAAAAATACTCTGTAATAAAGCATTCACCAACAGCTTTCATTTGATACCCATATTGTACATACACATCCGAAGGTTACCCGGGTCCACGTTTTGACCTATATCTCGAGACCCTATCTACCAATAGGTATTCAAACTATACAGAAATCATCTTCAATACCTACTTAACAATGTGTGTAAGTTTGGTTTAATTCGGTTCAAAGACACGGCGGGGCCACGTTTTGGCATATATTTCGAGACCCTAGTCATCAATAGGTATGGAAATTACCCCGTATTAAAGCACTTATCAACAGCTTTCATTTGATATCCATATTGTACAAACACATTCTAGGGTCCACGTTTTGGTCTCTATCTCGAGACCCCATTCACGGAGCGGCATGAAAAATACTCTGAGCTACAGCATTCACCAACAGCTTCCATTTGATACCCATATTGTACATACACGTCCGAAGGTTACCCGGGTCCACGTTTTGACTTATATCTCGAGACCCTATCTACCAATAGGTATTCCAACTATACGGAAACCATCTTCCATAGCTCCTTAACAATGTGTGTAAGTTTGGTTTAATTCGGTTCAAAGACACGGCGGGTCCACGTTTTGGTATATATTTCCAGACCCTAGTCATCAATAGGTATGAAAATTACCCCGTATTAAAGCACTTATCAACAGCTTTCATTTGATACCCATATTGTACATACTCAACCAAAGGTTACCCGGGTCCTCGTTTTGACCTATATCTCGAGACCCCAGTAACGGAGCGGCATGAAAAATACTCTATACTAAAGCATTCACCAACAGCTTCCATTTGATACCCATATTGTACATACACGTAGGAAGGTTACCCGGGTTCACGTTTTGACCTATATTTCGAGACCCTATCTACCAATAGGTATTCCAACTATACGGAAACCATCTTCCATAGCTCCTTAACAATGCGTGTAAGTTTGGTTTAATTCGGTTCAAAGACACGGCGGGTCCACGTTTTGGTATATATTTCCAGACCCTAGTCATCAATAGGTATGGAAATTACCCCGTATTAAAGCACTTATCAACAGCTTTCATTTGATATCCATATTGTACAAACACATTCTAGGGTCCACGTTTTGGCCTCTATCTCGAGACCCCATTCACGGAGCGGCATGAAAAATACTCTGAGCTACAGCATTCACCAACAGCTTCCATTTGATACCCATATTGTACATACACGTCCGAAGGTTACCCGGGTCCACGTTTTGACTTATATCTCGAGACCCTATCTACCAATAGGTATTCCAACTATACGGAAACCATCTTCCATAGCTCCTTAACAATGTGTGTAAGTTTGGTTTAATTCGGTTCAAAGACACGGCGGGTCCACGTTTTGGTATATATTTCCAGACCCTAGTCATCAATAGGTATGAAAATTACCCCGTATTAAAGCACTTATCAACAGCTTTCATTTGATACCCATATTGTACATACTCAACCAAAGGTTACCCGGGTCCACGTTTTGACCTATATCTCGAGACCCCAGTAACGGAGCGGCATGAAAAATACTCTATACTAAAGCATTCACCAACAGCTTCCATTTGATACCCATATTGTACATACACGTCCGAAGGTTACCCGGGTCCACGTTTTGACTTATATCTCGAGACCCTATCTACCAATAGGTATTCCAACTATACGGAAACCATCTTCCATAGCTCCTTAACAATGTGTGTAAGTTTGGTTTAATTCGGTTCAAAGACACGGCGGGTCCACGTTTTGGTATATATTTCCAGACCCTAGTCATCAATAGGTATGAAAATTACCCAGTATTAAAGCACTTATCAACAGCTTTCATTTGATATCCACATTGTAAAAACACATTCTAGGGTCCACGTATTGGTCTCCATCTCGAGACCCTAGTCACGGAGCGAATGGAAATACTCTGAACTAAAGCATTCACCAACAGCTTCCATTTGATACCCATATTGTACATACACATCCGAAGGTTACCCGGGTCCACGTTTTGACCTATATCTCGAGACCCTATCTACCAATAGGTATTCCAACTATACGGAAACCATCTTCAATACCTCCTTAACAATGTGTGTAAGTTTGGTTTAATTCAGTTCAAAGACACGGCGAGTCCACGTTTTGGCATATATTTCGAGACCCTAGTCATCAATAGGTATGAAAATTACCCAGTATTAAAGCACTTATCAACAGCTTTCATTTGATATCCACATTGTAAAAACACATTCTAGGGTCCACGTATTGGTCTCCATCTCGAGACCCTAGTCACGGAGCGAATGGAAATACTCTGAACTAAAGCATTCACCAACAGCTTCCATTTGATACCCATATTGTACATACACAACCAAAGGTTACCCGGGTCCACGTTTTGACCTATATCTCGAGACCCCAGTCACGGATCGGCATGAAAAATACTCTGTAATAAAGCATTCACCAACAGCTTTCATTTGATACCCATATTGTACATACACATCCGAAGGTTACCCGGGTCCACGTTTTGACCTATATCTCGAGACCCTATCTACCAATAGGTATTCAAACTATACAGAAATCATCTTCAATACCTACTTAACAATGTGTGTAAGTTTGGTTTAATTCGGTGCAAAGACACGGCGGGTCCACGTTTTGGCATATATTTCGAGACCCTAGTCATCAATAGGTATGAAAATTACCCAGTATTAAAGCACTTATCAACAGCTTTCATTTGATATCCACATTGTAAAAACACATTCTAGGGTCCACGTATTGGTCTCCATCTCGAGACCCTAGTCACGGAGCGAATGGAAATACTCTGAACTAAAGCATTCACCAACAGCTTCCATTTGATACCCATATTGTACATACACATCCGAAGGTTACCTGGGTCCACGTTTTGACCTATATCTCGAGACCCTATCTACCAATAGGTATTCAAACTATACGGAAATCATCTTCAACAGCTGCTTAACAATGTGTGTAAGTTTGGTTTAATTCGGTGCAAAGACACGACGGGTCCACGTTTTGGCATATATTTCGAGAACCTAGTCATCAATAGGTATGAAAATTACCCCGTATTAAAGCAATTATCAAAAGCTTTCATTTGATATCCATATTGTACAAACACATTCTAGGGTCCACGTTTTGGTCTCCATCTCGAGACCCTAGTCACGGAGCGGATGGAAATACTCTGAACTAAAGCATTCCCCAACAGCTTCCATTTGATACCCATATTGTACATACACATCCGAAGGTTACCCGGGTCCACGTTTTGACCTATATTTCGAGACCCTATCTACCAATAGGTATCCAAACTATACGGAAACCATCTTCAATACCTACTTAACAATGTGTGTAAGTTTGGTTTAATTCGGTTTAAAGACACGGCGGGTCCACGTTTTGGGATATATTTCGATACCCTAGTTATCAATAGATATGAAAATTACCCCGTATTAAAGCACTTATCAACAGCTTTCATTTGATACCCATATTGTACATACTCAACCAAAGGTTACCCGGATCCACGTTTTGATCTATATCTCGAGCCCTATTTCCAAAATAAAATATAATCCATGTTACTCGTGGATAATGTAGCTTTCGAATGGTGAAAGAATTTTTAAAATCGGTCTAGTAGTTTTTGAGCCTATTCATTACAACCAAACAAACAAACAAAGTTTTCCTCTTTATAATATTAGTATAGATAAATTGAAAATCAGGAAAAAAGGAGATTGTTTTTAAATTTCAAACCAACGCATATGAATAACTAAGAAACAATCGTCTTTTTTCCTGATCATCCATGAATTTTTCGTTTCAATTTATATGTTTTATTAAGCATTGGAGCTTTTTTAACCATTATCCATTAATATTTTTCAAAAAAAAAAAGAAAAAAAATTTTTTTCCCACGAACACATAATTTCATTCGGATTTCGCATTAAATTTTCAAATTTCGTAAGAAATTATTCACTGTTCCAAAATCCACTCCAAAAAAATTCACAAACAATTTTTACATGTTGCACTTACGTTTTTTCCTTATGGCATCCAAATCAGAAAGAAATATTGACACATTGTAATTCACACTGTCAATTTGACAGTTCAGTTCCGCCCCAAGCGTTAAAAAAGTAAGCGACATTATGGCTGGTTCAAAAGAACGCTGTACCCGTTGCCAGTGCTCCGAATTACAACCAAACTTTACGAAACCCATTTTCAATACTTACTTAACAATGTTCGTAAGTTTGGTTTAATTCGGTGCAAAGACACGGCGGGTCCACGTTTTGGCATATATATCGAGACCCTAGTCATCAATAGGTATGAAAATTACCCAGTATTAAAGCACTTATCAACAGCTTTCATTTGATATCCACATTGTAAAAAAACATTCTAGGGTCCACGTATTGGTCTCCATCTCGAGACCCTAGTCACGGAGCGAATGGAAATACTCTGAACTAAAGCATTTACCAACAGCTTCCATTTGATACCCATATTGTACATACACGTTCGAAGGTTACCCGGGTCCACGTTTTGACCTATAGTTCGAGACCCTATCTACCAATAGGTATCCGAACTATACGGAAACCATCTTCAATACCTACTTAACAATGTGTGTAAGTTTGGTTTAATTCGGCGCAAAGACACGGCGGGTCCACGTTTTGGCATATGTTTCGATACCCTAGTTATCAATAGATATGAAAATTACCCCGTATTAAAGCAATTATCAACAGCTTTCATTTGATATCCATATTGTACAAACACATTCTAGGGTCCACGTTTTGGTCTCCATCTCGAGACCCTAGTCACGGAGCGGATGGAAATACTCTGAACTAAAGCATTCACCAACAGCTTCCATTTGATACCCATATTGTACATACACATCCGAAGGTTACCCGGGTCCACGTTTTGACCTATATCTCGAGACCCTATCTACCAATAGGTATCCAAACTATACGGAAACCATCTTCAATACCTACTTAACAATGTGTGTAAGTTTGGTTTAATTCGACGCAAAGACACGGCGGGTCCACGTTTTAGCATATATTTCGATACCCTAGTTATCAATAGATATGAAAATTACCCCGTATTAAAGCACTTATCAACAGCTTCCATTGGTACCCATATTGTACATACACATCCGAAGGTTACCCGGGTCCACGTTTTGACCTATATCTCGAGACCCTATCTGCCAATAGGTATCCAAACTATACGGAAACCATCTTCAATACCTACTTAACAAAGTGTGTAAGTTTGGTTTAATTCGGTTCAAAGACACGGCGGGTCCACGTTTTGGTATATATTTCCAGACCCTAGTCACCAATAGGTATGAAAATTACCCCGTATTAAAGCACTTATCAACAGCTTTCATTTGATACCCATATTGTGCATACTCAACCAAAGGTTACCCGGGTCCACGTTTTGACCTATATCTCGAGACCCCAGTAACGGAGCGACATGAAAAATACTCTATACTAAAGCATTCACCAACAGCTTCCATTTGGTACCCATATTGTACATACACGTAAGAAGGTTACCTGGGTCCACGTTTTGACCTATATCTCGAGACCCTATCTGCCAATAGGTATTCAAACTATACGGAAATCATCTTCAACAGCTACTTAACAATGTGTGTAAGTTTGGTTTAATTCGGTGCAAAGACACGGCGGGTCCACGTTTTGGCATATATTTCGAGACCCTAGTCATCAATAGGTATGAAAATTACCCAGTATTAAAGCACTTATCAACAGCTTTCATTTGATATCCACATTGTAAAAACACATTCTAGGGTCCACGTATTGGTCTCCATCTCGAGACCCTATTCACGGAGCGAATGGAAATACTCTGAACTAAAGCATTCACCAACAGCTTCCATTTGATACCCATATTGTACATACACATCCGAAGGTTACCCGGGTCCACGTTTTGACCTATATCTCGAGACCCTATCTACCAATAGGTATCCAAACTATACGGAAACCATCTTCAATACCTCCTTAACAATGTGTGTAAGTTTGGTTTAATTCGGTGCAAAGACACGGCGGGTCCACGTTTTGGCATATATATCGAGACCCTAGTCATCAATAGGTATGAAAATTACCCAGTATTAAAGCACTTATCAACAGCTTTCATTTGATATCCACATTGTAAACAAACATTATAGGGTCCACGTATTGGTCTCCATCTCGAGACCCTAGTCACGGAGCGAATGGAAATACTCTGAACTAAAGCATTTACCAACAGCTTCCATTTGATACCCATATTGTACATACACGTTCGAAGGTTACCCGGGTCCACGTTTTGACCTATATTTCGAGACCCTATCTACCAATAGGTATCCGAACTATACGGAAACCATCTTCAATACCTACTTAACAATGTGTGTAAGTTTGGTTTAATTCGGCGCAAAGACACGGCGGGTCCACGTTTTGGCATATATTTCGATACCCTAGTTATCAATAGATATGAAAATTACCCCGTATTAAAGCAATTATCAACAGCTTTCATTTGATATCCATATTGTACAAACACATTCTAGGGTCCACGTTTTGGTCTCCATCTCGAGACCCTAGTCACGGAGCGGATGGAAATACTCTGAACTAAAGCATTCACCAACAGCTTCCATTTGATACCCATATTGTACATACACATCCGAAGGTTACCTGGGTCCACGTTTTGACCTATATCTCGAGACCCTATCTATCAATAGGTATCCAAACTATACGGAAACCATCTTCAATACCTACTTAACAAAGTGTGTAAGTTTGGTTTAATTCGGCGCAAAGACACGGCGGGTCCACGTTTTGGCATATATTTCGATACCCTAGTCATCAATAGATATGAAAATTACCCCGTATTAAAGCACTTATCAACAGCTTCCATTTGATACCCATATTGTACATACACAACCAAAGGTTACCCGGGTCCACGTTTTGACCTATATCTCGAGACCCCATTCACGAAGCGGCATGAAAAATACTCCGAACCAAAGCATTCACCAACAGCTTCCATTTGATACCCATATTGTACATACACATCCGAAGGTTACCCGGGTCCACGTTTTGACCTATATCTCGAGACCCTATCTACCAATAGGTATTCAAACTATACGGAAATCATCTTCAATACCTACTTAACAATGTGTGTAAGTTTGGTTTAATTCGGTGCAAAGACACGGCGGGTCCACGTTTTGGCATATATTTCCAGACCCTAGTCATCTATAGGTATGAAAATTACCCCGTATTAAAGCACTTATCAACAGCTTTCATTTGATACCCATATTATACATACACAACCAAAGGTTACCCGCGTCCACGTTTTGACCTATATCTCGAGACCCCAGTCACGGAGCGGCATGAAAAATACTCTGTACTAAAGCATTCACCAACAGCTTCAATTTGATATCCATATTGTACAAGCTCATTCTAGGGTCCACGTTTTGGTCTCTACCTCGAGACCCTAGTCACAGAGCGGCATGAAAAATACTCTGAACTAAAGCATTCACCAACAGCTTCGATTTGATATCCATATTGTACATACTCAACCAAAGGTTACCCGGGTCCACGTTTTGACCTATATCTCGAGCCCTATTTCCAAAATAAAATATAATCCATGTTACTCGTGGATAATGTAGCTTTCGAATGGTGAAAGAATTTTTAAAATCGGTCCAGTAGTTTTTGAGCCTGTTCATTACAACCAAACAAACAAACAAAGTTTTCCTCTTTATAATATTAGTATAGATAAACTGAAAATCAGGAAAAAAGGAGATTGTTTTTAAATTTCAAACCAACGCATATGAATAACTAAGAAACAATCGTCTTTTTTCCTGATCATCCATGAATTTTTCGTTTCAATTTATATGTTTTATTAAGCATTGGAGCTTTTTTAACCATTATCCATTAATATTTTTCAAAAAAAAAAAGAAAAAAAATTTTTTTCCCACGAACACATAATTTCATTCGGATTTCGCATTAAATTTTCAAATTTCGTAAGAAATTATTCACTGTTCCAAAATCCACTCCAAAAAAATTCACAAACAATTTTTACATGTTGCACTTACGTTTTTTCCTTATGGCATCCAAATCAGAAAGAAATATTGACACATTGTAATTCACACTGTCAATTTGACAGTTCAGTTCCGCCCCAAGCGTTAAAAAAGTAAGCGACATTATGGCTGGTTCAAAAGAACGCTGTACCCGTTGCCAGTGCTCCGAATTGCAACCAAACTTTACGAAACCCATTTTCAAAACTTACTTAACAATGTTCGTAAGTTTGGTTTAATTCGGTGCAAAGACACGGCGGGTCCACGTTTTGGCATATATTTCGAGACCCTAGTCATCAATAGGTATGAAAATTACCCAGTATTAAAGAACTTATCAACAGCTTTCATTTGATATCCACATTGTAAAAACACATTCTAGGGTCCACGTATTGGCCTCCATCTCGAGACCCTAGTCACGGAGCGAATGGAAATACTCTGAACTAAAGCATTCACCAACAGCTTCCATTTGATACCCATATTGTACATACACATCCGAAGGTTACCCGGGTCCACGTTTTGACTTATATCTCGAGACCCTATCTACCAATAGGTATTCCAACTATACGGAAACCATCTTCAATAGCTCCTTAACAATGTGTGTAAGTTTGGTTTAATTCGGTTCAGAGACACGGCGGGTCCACGTTTTGGTATATATTTCCAGACCCTAGTCATCAATAGGTATGAAAATTACCCCGTATTAAAGCACTTATCAACAGCTTTCATTTGATACCCATATTGTACATACTCAACCAAAGGTTACCCGGGTCCACGTTTTGACCTATATCTCGAGACCCCAGTAACGGAGCAGCATGAAAAATACTCTGAACTAAAGCATTCACCAACAGCTTCCATTTGATACCCATATTGTACATACACATCCGAAGGTTACCCGGGTCCACGTTTTGACCTATATTTCGAGACCCAATCTACCAATAGGTATCCAAACTATACGGAAACCATCTTCAATACCTACTTAACAATGTGTGTAAGTTTGGTTTAATTCGGTGCAAAGACACGGCGGGTCCACGTTTTGGCATATATTTCGAGACCCTAGTCATCAATAGATATGAGAATTACCCCGTATTAAAGCACTTATCAACAGCTTTCATTTGCTATCCATATTGTACAAACACATTCTAGGGTCCACGTTTTGGTCTCCATCTCGAGACCCTAGTCACGGAGCGGATGGAAATACTCTGAACTAAAGCATTCACCAACAGCTTCCATTTGATACCCATATTGTACATACACATCCGAAGGTTACCCGGGTCCACGTTTTGACCTATATCTCGAGACCCTATCTACCAATAGGTATTCCAACTATACGGAAACCATCTTCAATACCTCCTTAACAACGTGTGTAAGTTTTGTTTAATTCGGTTCAAAGACACGGCGAGTCCACGTTTTGGCATATATTTCGAGACCCTAGTCATCAATAGGTATGAAAATTACCCCGTATTAAAGCACTTATCAACAGCTTTCATTTGATACCCATATTGTACATACACATCCGAAGGTTACCCGGGTCCACGTTTTGACCTATATCTCGAGACCCTATCTACCAATAGGTATTCAAACTATACGGAAATCATCTTCAATACCTACTTAACAATGTGTGTAAGTTTGGTTTAATTCGGTTCAAAGACACGGCGGGGCCACGTTTTGGCATATATTTCGAGACCCTAGTCATCAATAGGTATGGAAATTACCCCGTATTAAAGCACTTATCAACAGCTTTCATTTGATATCCATATTGTACAAACACATTCTAGGGTCCACGTTTTGGTCTCTATCTCGAGACCCCATTCACGGAGCGGCATGAAAAATACTCTGAGCTAAAGCATTCACCAGCAGCTTCCATTTGATACCCATATTGTACATACACGTCCGAAGGTTACCCGGGTCCACGTTTTGACTTATATCTCGAGACCCTATCTACCAATAGGTATTCCAACTATACGGAAACCATCTTCAATAGCTCCTTAACAATGTGTGTAAGTTTGGTTTAATTCGGTTCAGAGACACGGCGGGTCCACGTTTTGGTATATATTTCCAGACCCTAGTCATCAATAGGTATGAAAATTACCCCGTATTAAAGCACTTATCAACAGCTTTCATTTGATACCCATATTGTACATACTCAACCAAAGGTTACCCGGGTCCACGTTTTGACCTATATCTCGAGACCCCAGTAACGGAGCGGCATGAAAAATACTATATACTAAAGCATTCACCAACAGCTTCCATTTGATACCCATATTGTACATACACGTAAGAAGGTTACCTGGGTCCACGTTTTGATCTATATCTCGAGACCCTATCTACCAATAGGTATTCAAACTATACGGAAATCATCTTCAACAGCTACTTAACAATGTGTGTAAGTTTGGTTTAATTCGGTGCAAAGACACGGCGGGTCCACCTTTTGGCATATATTTCGAGACCCTAGTCATCAATAGGTATGAAAATTACCCCGTATTAAAGCAATTATCAAAATCTTTCATTTGATATCCATATTGTACAAACACATTCTAGGGTCCACGTTTTGGTCTCCATCTCGAGACCCTAGTCACGGAGCGGATGGAAATACTCTGAACTAAAGCATTCACCAACAGCTTCCATTTGATACCCATATTGTACATACACATCCGAAGGTTACCCGGGTCCACGTTTTGACCTATATTTCGAGACCCTATCTACCAATAGGTATCCAAACTATACGGAAACCATCTTCAATACCTACTTAACAATGTGTGTAAGTTTGGTTTAATTCGGTTCAAAGACACGGCGGGGCCACGTTTTGGCATATATTTCGATACCCTAGTTATCAATAGATATGAAAATTACCCCGTATTAAAGCACTTATCAACAGCTTCCATTTGATATCCATATTGTACATACACGTCCGATGGTTACCCGGGTCCACGTTTTGACCTATATCTCGAGCCCTATTTCCAAAATAAAATATAATCCATGTTACTCGTGAATAATGTAGCTTTCGAATGGTGAAAGAATTTTTAAAATCGGTCCAGTAGTTTTTGAGCCTGTTCATTACAACCAAACAAACAAACAAAGTTTTCCTCTTTATAATATTAGTATAGATAAACTGAAAATCAGGAAAAAAGGAGATTGTTTTTAAATTTCAAACCAACGCATATGAATAACTAAGAAACAATCGTCTTTTTTCCTGATCATCCATGAATTTTTCGTTTCAATTTATATGTTTTATTAAGCATTGGAGCTTTTTTAACCAGTATCCATTAATATTTTTCAAAAAAAAAAACTAAAAAAATTTTTTTTTCCACGAACACATAATTTCATTCGGATTTCACATTAAATTCTCAAATTTCGTAAGAAATTATTCACTGTTCCAAAATCCACTCCAAAAAAATTCACAAACAATTTTTACATGTTGCACTTACGTTTTTTCCTTATGGCATCCAAATCAGAAAGAAATATTGACACATTGTAACTCACACTAACAATTTGACAGTTCAGTTCCGCCCCCAGCGTTAAAAAAGTAAGCGACATTATGGCTGGTTCAAAAGAACGCTGTACCCGTTGCCAGTGCTCCCTTTACAAATCCCATTTTCAATACTTACTTAACAATGTGCGTAAGTTTGGTTAAATTCGGTGCAAAGACACGGCGGGTCCACGTTTTGGCATATATTTCGAGACCCTAGTCATCAATAGGTATGAAAATTACCCCGTATTAAAGCAATTATCAAAAGCTTTCATTTGATATCCATATTGTACAAACACATTCTAGGGTCCACGTTTTGGTCTCCATCTCGAGACCCTAGTCACGGAACGGATGGAAATACTCTGAACTAAAGCATTCACCAACAGCTTCCATTTGATACCCATATTGTACATACACATCCGAAGGTTACCCGGGTCCACGTTTTGACCTATATTTCGAGACCCTATCTACCAATAGGTATCCAAACTATACGGAAACCATCTTCAATACCTACTTAACAATGTGTGTAAGTTTGGTTTAATTCGGCGCAAAGACACGGCGGGTCCACGTTTTGGCATATATTTCGAGACCCTAGTCATCAATAGGTATGAAAATTACCCCGTATTAAAGCACTTATCAACAGCTTTCATTTGATAGCCATATTGTACAAACACATTCTAGGGTCCACGTGTTGGTCTTCATCTCGAGACCCTAGTGACGGAGCGGATGGAAATACTCTGAACTAAAGCATTCACCAACAGCTTCCATTTGATACCCATATTGTACATACACATCCGAAGGTTACCCGGGTTCACGTTTTGACCTATATCTCGAGACCCTATCTACCAATAGGTATCCAAACTATACGGAAACCATCTTCAATACCTCCTAAAGTTTGGTTTAATTCGGTTTAAGGACACGGCGGGTCCACGTTTTGGCATATATTTCGATACCCTAGTTATCAATAGATATGAAAATTACCCCGTATTAAAGCACTTATCAACAGCTTCCATTTGATACCCATATTGTGCATACACGTCCGAAGGTTACCCGGGTCCACGTTTTGACCTATATCTCGAGCCCTATTTCCAAAATAAAATATAATCCATGTTACTCGTGGATAATGTAGCTTTCGAATGGTGAAAGAATTTTTAAAATCGGTCCAGTAGTTTTTGAGCCTATTCATTACAACCAAACAAACAAACAAAGTTTTCCTCTAAGGAAAAAAGAAGATTGTTTTTAAATTTCAAATCAACGCATATGAATAACTAAGAAACAATCGTCTTTTTTCCTGATCATCCATAAATTTTTCGTTTCAATTTATATGTTTTATTAAGCATTGGAGCTTTTTTAAGCATTATCCATTAATATTTTTCAAAAAAAAAAAGAAAAAAAATTTTTTTCCCACGAACACATAATTTCATTCGGATTTCACATTAAATTCTCAAATTTCGTAAGAAATTATTCACTGTTCCAAAATCCACTCCAAAAAAATTCACAAACAATTTTTACATGTTGCACTTACGTTTTTTCCTTATGGCATCCAAATCAGAAAGAAATATTGACACATTGTAATTCACACTGTCAATTTGACAGTTCAGTTCCGCCCCAAGCGTTAAAAAAGTAAGCGACATTATGGCTGGTTCAAAAGAACGCTGTACCCGTTGCCAGTGCTCCGAATTGCAACCAAACTTTACGAAACCCATTTTCAAAACTTACTTAACAATGTTCGTAAGTTTGGTTTAATTCGGTGCAAAGACACGGCGGGTCCACGTTTTGGCATATATTTCGAGACCCTAGTCATCAATAGGTATGAAAATTACCCAGTATTAAAGCACTTATCAACAGCTTTCATTTGATATCCACATTGTAAAAACACATTCTAGGGTCCACGTATTGGCCTCCATCTCGAGACCCTAGTCACGGAGCGAATGGAAATACTCTGAACTAAAGCATTCACCAACAGCTTCCATTTGATACCCATATTGTACATACACATCCGAAGGTTACCCGGGTCCACGTTTTGACCTATATCTCGAGACCCTATCTACCAATAGGTATCCAAACTATACGGAAACCATCTTCAATACCTCCTTAACAATGTGTGTAAGTTTGGTTTAATTCGGTGCAAAGACACGGCGGGTCCACGTTTTGGTATATATTTCGAGACCCTAGTCATCAATAGGTATGAAAATTACCCCGTATTAAAGCACTTATCAACAGCTTTCATTTGATATCCATATTGTACATACTCAACCAAAGGTTACCCGGGTCCACGTTTTGACCTATATCTCGAGACCCCAGTAACGGAGCAGCATGAAAAATTCTCTGTAATAAAGCATTCACCAACAGCTTTCATTTGATACCCATATTGTACATACACATCCGAAGGTTACCCGGGTCCACGTTTTGACCTATATCTCGAGACCCTATCTACCAATAGGTATTCAAACTATACGGAAATCATCTTCAATACCTACTTAACAATGTGTGTAAGTTTGGTTTAATTCGGTTCAAAGACACGGCGGGGCCACGTTTTGGCATATATTTCGAGACCCTAGTCATCAATAGGTATGGAAATTACCCCGTATTAAAGCACTTATCAACAGCTTTCATTTGATATCCATATTGTACAAACACATTCTAGGGTCCACGTTTTGGTCTCTATCTCGAGACCCCATTCACGGAGCGGCATGAAAAATACTCTGAGCTAAAGCATTCACCAGCAGCTTCCATTTGATACCCATATTGTACATACACGTCCGAAGGTTACCCGGGTCCACGTTTTGACTTATATCTCGAGACCCTATCTACCAATAGGTATTCCAACTATACGGAAACCATCTTCAATAGCTCCTTAACAATGTGTGTAAGTTTGGTTTAATTCGGTTCAGAGACACGGCGGGTCCACGTTTTGGTATATATTTCCAGACCCTAGTCATCAATAGGTATGAAAATTACCCCGTATTAAAGCACTTATCAACAGCTTTCATTTGATACCCATATTGTACATACTCAACCAAAGGTTACCCGGGTCCACGTTTTGACCTATATCTCGAGACCCCAGTAACGGAGCGGCATGAAAAATACTCTATACTAAAGCATTCACCAACAGCTTCCATTTGATACCCATATTGTACATACACGTAAAAAGGTTACCTGGGTCCACGTTTTGACCTATATCTCGAGACCCTATCTACCAATAGGTATTCAAACTATACGGAAATCATCTTCAACAGCTACTTAACAATGTGTGTAAGTTTGGTTTAATTCGGTGCAAAGACACGGCGGGTCCACGTTTTGGCATATATTTCGAGACCCTAGTCATCAATAGGTATGAAAATTACCCCGTATTAAAGCAATTATCAAAATCTTTCATTTGATATCCATATTGTACAAACACATTCTAGGTTCCACGTTTTGGTATCCATCTCGAGACCCTAGTCACGGAGCGGATGGAAATACTCTGAACTAAAGCATTCACCAACAGCTTCCATTTGATACCCATATTGTACATACACATCCGAAGGTTACCCGGGTCCACGTTTTGACCTATATTTCGAGACCCTATCTACCAATAGGTATCCAAACTATACGGAAACCATCTTCAATACCTACTTAACAATGTGTGTAAGTTTGGTTTAATTCGGCGCAAAGACACGGCGGGTCCACGTTTTGGGATATATTTCGATACCCTAGTTATCAATAGATATGAAAATTACCCCGTATTAAAGCACTTATCAACAGCTTCCATTTGATATCCATATTGTACATACACGTCAGATGGTTACCCGGGTCCACGTTTTGACCTATATCTCGAGCCCTATTTCCAAAATAAAATATAATCCATGTTACTCGTGGATAATATAGCTTTCGAATGGTGAAAGAATTTTTAAAATCGGTCCAGTAGTTTTTGAGCCTGTTCATTACAACCAAACAAACAAACAAAGTTTTCCTCTTTATAATATTAGTATAGATAAACTGAAAATCAGGAAAAAAGGAGATTGTTTTTAAATTTCAAACCAACGCATATGAATAACTAAGAAACAATCGTCTTTTTTCCTGATCATCCATGAATTTTTCGTTTCAATTTATATGTTTTATTAAGCATTGGAGCTTTTTTAACCAGTATCCATTAATATTTTTCAAAAAAAAAAACGAAAAAAATTTTTTTTTCCACGAACACATAATTTCATTCGGATTTCACATTAAATTCTCAAATTTCGTAAGAAATTATTCACTGTTCCAAAATCCACTCCAAAAAAATTCACAAACAATTTTTACATGTTGCACTTACGTTTTTTCCTTATGGCATCCAAATCAGAAAGAAATATTGACACATTGTAACTCACACTAACAATTTGACAGTTCAGTTCCGCCCCCAGCGTTAAAAAAGTAAGCGACATTATGGCTGGTTCAAAAGAACGCTGTACCCGTTGCCAGTGCTCCGAATTACAACCAAACTTTACAAATTCCATTTTCAATACTTACTTAACAATGTGCGTAAGTTTGGTTAAATTCGGTGCAAAGACACGGCGGGTCCACGTTTTGGCATATATTTCGAGACCCTAGTCATCAATAGGTATGAAAATTACCCCGTATTAAAGCACTTATCAACAGCTTTCATTTGATATCCATATTGTACAAACACATTCTAGGGTCCACGTTTTGGCCTCCATCTCGAGACCCCAGTCACGGAGCGGATGGAAATACTCTGAACTAAAGCATTCAAGAAACAGTTTCCATTTGATCCCCATATTGTACATACACATCCGAAGGTTACCCGGGTCCACGTTTTGACCTATATTTCGAGACCCTATCTACCAATAGGTATCCAAACTATACGGAAACCATCTTCAATACCTACTTAACAATGTGTGTAAGTTTGGTTTAATTTGGTTCAAAGACACGGCGGGTCCACGTTTTGGCATATATTTCGAGACCCTAGTCATCAATAGGTATGAAAATTACCCCGTATTAAAGCAATTATCAAAAGCTTTCATTTGATATCCATATTGTACAAACACATTCTAGGGTCCACGTTTTGGTCTCCATCTCGAGACCCTAGTCACGGAGCGGATGGAAATACTCTGAACTAAAGCATTCACCAACAGCTTCCATTTGATACCCATATTGTACATACACATCCGAAGGTTACCCGGGTCCACGTTTTGACCTATATTTCGAGACCCTATCTACCAATAGGTATCCAAACTATACGGAAACCATCTTCAATACCTACTTAACAATGTGTGTAAGTTTGGTTTAATTCGGCGCAAAGACACGGCGGGTCCACGTTTTGGGATATATTTCGATAGCCTAGTTATCAATAGATATGAAAATTACCCCGTATTAAAGCACTTATCAACAGCTTTCATTTGATACCCATATTGTACATACTCAACCAAAGGTTACCCGGGTCCACGTTTTGACCTATATCTCGAGCCCTATTTCCAAAATAAAATATAATCCATGTTACTCGTGGATAATGTAGCTTTCGAATGGTGAAAGAATTTTTAAAATCGGTCCAGTAGTTTTTGAGCCTATTCATTACAACCAAACAAACAAACAAAGTTTTCCTCTTTATAATATTAGTATAGATAAATTGAAAATCAGGAAAAAAGGAGATTGTTTTTAAATTTCAAACCAACGCATATGAATAACTAAGAAACAATCGTCTTTTTTCCTGATCATCCATGAATTTTTCGTTTCAATTTATATGTTTTATTAAGCATTGGAGCTTTTTTAACCATTATCCATTAATATTTTTCAAAAAAAAAAAGAAAAAAAATTTTTTTCCCACGAACACATAATTTCATTCGGATTTCGCATTAAATTTTCAAATTTCGCAAGAAATTATTCACTGTTCCAAAATCCACTCCAAAAAAATTCACAAACAATTTTTATATGTTGCACTTACGTTTTTTCCTTATGGCATCCAAATCAGAAAGAAATATTGACACATTGTAATTCACACTGTCAATTTGACAGTTCAGTTCCGCCCCAAGCGTTAAAAAAGTAAGCGACATTATGGCTGGTTCAAAAGAACGCTGTACCCGTTGCCAGTGCTCCGAATTACAACCAAACTTTACGAAACCCATTTTCAATACTTACTTAACAATGTTCGTAAGTTTGGTTTAATTCGGTGCAAAGACACGGCGGGTCCACGTTTTGGCATATATCGAGACCCTAGTCATCAATAGGTATGAAAATTACCCAGTATTAAAGCACTTATCAACAGCTTTCATTTGATATCCACATTGTAAAAAAACATTCTAGGGTCCACGTATTGGTCTCCATCTCGAGACCCTAGTCACGGAGCGAATGGAAATACTCTGAACTAAAGCATTTACCAACAGCTTCCATTTGATACCCATATTGTACATACACGTTCGAAGGTTACCCGGGTCCACGTTTTGACCTATATTTCGAGACCCTATCTACCAATAGGTATCCGAACTATACGGAAACCATCTTCAATACCTACTTAACAATGTGTGTAAGTTTGGTTTAATTCGGCGCAAAGACACGGCGGGTCCACGTTTTGGCATATATTTCGATACCCTAGTTATCAATAGATATGAAAATTACCCCGTATTAAAGCAATTATCAACAGCTTTCATTTGATATCCATATTGTACAAACACATTCTAGGGTCCACGTTTTGGTCTCCATCTCGAGACCCTAGTCACGGAGCGGATGGAAATACTCTGAACTAAAGCATTCACCAACAGCTTCCATTTGATACCCATATTGTACATACACATCCGAAGGTTACCTGGGTCCACGTTTTGACCTATATCTCGAGACCCTATCTACCAATAGGTATCCAAACTATACGGAAACCATCTTCAATACCTACTTAACAATGTGTGTAAGTTTGGTTTAATTCGGTTTAAAGACACGGCGGGTCCACGTTTTGGCATATATTTCGAGACCCTAGTCATCAATAGATATGAGAATTACCCCGTATTAAAGCACTTATCAACAGCTTTCATTTGCTATCCATATTGTACAAACACATTCTAGGGTCCGCGTTTTGGTCTCCATCTCGAGACCCTAGTCACGGAGCGGATGGAAATACTCTGAACTAAAGCATTCACCAACAGGTTCCATTTGATACCCATATTGTACATACACATCCGAAGGTTACCCGGGTCCACGTTTTGACCTATATCTCGAGACCCTATCTACCAATAGGTATCCAAACTATACGGAAACCATCTTCAATACCTACTTAACAATGTGTGTAAGTTTGGTTTAATTCGCCGCAAAGACACGGCGGGTCCACGTTTTGGCATATATTTCGATACCCTAGTTATCAATAGATATGAAAATTACCCCGTATTAAAGCACTTATCAACAGCTTCCATTGGTACCCATATTGTACATACACATCCGAAGGTTACCCGGGTCCACGTTTTGACCTATATCTCGAGACCCTATCTACCAATAGGTATCCAAACCATACGGAAACCATCTTCAATACCTACTTAACAAAGTGTGTAAGTTTGGTTTAATTCGGCGCAAAGACACGGCGAGTCCACGTTTTGGCATATATTTCGATACCCTAGTCATCAATAGATATGAAAATTACCCCGTATTAAAGCACTTATCAACAGCTTCCATTTGATACCCGTATTGTACATACACAACCAAAGGTTACCCGGGTCCACGTTTTGACCTATGTCTCGAGACCCCATTCACGAAGCGGCATGAAAAATACTCCGAACCAAAGCATTCACCAACAGCTTCCATTTGATACCCATATTGTACATACACATCCGAAGGTTACCCGGGTCCACGTTTTGACCTATATCTCGAGACCCTATCTACCAATAGGTATTCAAACTATACGGAAATCATCTTCAATACCTACTTAACAATGTGTGTAAGTTTGGTTTAATTCGGTGCAAAGACACGGCGGGTCCACGTTTTGGCATATATTTCCAGACCCTAGTCATCTATAGGTATGAAAATTACCCCGTATTAAAGCACTTATCAACAGCTTTCATTTGATACCCATATTGTACATACACAACCAAAGGTTACCCGCGTCCACGTTTTGACCTATATCTCGAGACCCCAGTCACGGAGCGGCATGAAAAATACTCTGTACTAAAGCATTCACCAACAGCTTCAATTTGATATCCATATTGTACAAGCTCATTCTAGGGTCCACGTTTTGGTCTCTACCTCGAGACCCTAGTCACAGAGCGGCATGAAAAATACTCTGAACTAAAGCGTTCACCAACAGCTTCGATTTGATATCCATATTGTACATACACAACCAAAGGTTACCCGCGTCCACGTTTTGACCTATATCTCGAGCCCTATTTCCAAAATAAAATATAATCCATGTTACTCGTGGATAATGTAGCTTTCGAATGGTGAAAGAATTTTTAAAATCGGTCCAGTAGTTTTTGAGCCTGTTCATTACAACCAAACAAACAAACAAAGTTTTCCTCTTTATAATATTAGTATAGATAAACTGAAAATCAGGAAAAAAGAAGATTGTTTTTAAATTTCAAATCAACGCATATGAATAACTAAGAAACAATCGTCTTTTTTCCTGATCATCCATAAATTTTTCGTTTCAATTTATATGTTTTATTAAGCATTGGAGCTTTTTTAAGCATTATCCATTAATATTTTTCAAAAAAAAAAAGAAAAAAAATTTTTTTCCCACGAACACATAATTTCATTCGGATTTCACATTAAATTCTCAAATTTCGTAAGAAATTATTCACTGTTCCAAAATCCACTCCAAAAAAATTCACAAACAATTTTTACATGTTGCACTTACGTTTTTTCCTTATGGCATCTAAATCAGAAAGAAATATTGACACATTGTAATTCACACTGTCAATTTGACAGTTCAGTTCCGCCCCAAGCGTTAAAAAAGTAAGCGACATTATGGCTGGTTCAAAAGAACGCTGTACCCGTTGCCAGTGCTCCGAATTGCAACCAAACTTTACGAAACCCATTTTCAAAACTTACTTAACAATGTTCGTAAGTTTGGTTTAATTCGGTGCAAAGACACGGCGGGTCCACGTTTTGGCATATATTTCGAGACCCTAGTCATCAATAGGTATGAAAATTACCCAGTATTAAAGCACTTATCAACAGCTTTCATTTGATATCCACATTGTAAAAAAACATTCTAGGGTCCACGTATTGGTCTCCATCTCGAGACCCTAGTCACGGAGCGAATGGAAATACTCTGAACTAAAGCATTCACCAACAGCTTCCATTTGATACCCATATTGTACATACACATCCGAAGGTTACCCGGGTCCACGTTTTGACCTATATCTCGAGACCCTATCTACCAATAGGTATCCAAACTATACGGAAACCATCTTCAATACCTCCTTAACAATGTGTGTAAGTTTGGTTTAATTCGGTGCAAAGACACGGCGGGTCCACGTTTTGGCATATATTTCGAGACCCTAGTCATCAATAGGTATGAAAATTACCCCGTATTAAAGCACTTATCAACAGCTTTCATTTGATATCCACATTGTAAAAACACATTCTAGGGTCCACGTATTGGTCTCCATCTCGAGCCCTAGTCACTGAGCGAATGGAAATACTCTGAACTAAAGCATTCACCAACAGCTTCCATTTGATACCCATATTGTACATACACATCCGAAGGTTACCCGGGTCCACGTTTTGACCTATATCTCGAGACCCTATCTACCAATAGGTATCCAAACTATACGGAAACCATCTTCAATACCTCCTTAACAATGTGTGTAAGTTTGGTTTAATTCGGTGCAAAGACACGGCGGGTCCACGTTTTGGTATATATTTCGAGACCCTAGTCATCAATAGGTATGAAAATTACCCCGTATTAAAGCACTTATCAACAGCTTTCATTTGATACCCATATTGTACATACTCAACCAAAGGTTACCCGGGTCCACGTTTTGACCTATATCTCGAGACCCCAGTAACGGAGCAGCATGAAAAATACTCTATACTAAAGCATTCACCAACAGCTTCCATTTGATACCCATATTGTACATACACATCCGAAGGTTACCCGGGTCCACGTTTTGACCTATATTTCGAGACCCTATCTACCAATAGGTATCCAAACTATACGGAAACCATCTTCAATACCTACTTAACAATGTGTGTAAGTTTGGTTTAATTCGGTGAAAAGACACGGCGGGTCCACGTTTTGGCATATATTTCGAGACCCTAGTCATCAATAGATATGAGAATTACCCGGTATTAAAGCACTTATCAACAGCTTTCATTTGCTATCCATATTGTACAAACACATTCTAGGGTCCACGTTTTGGTCTCCATCTCGAGACCCTAGTCACGGAGCGGATGGAAATACTCTGAACTGAAGCATTCACCAACAGCTTCCATTTGATACCCATATTGTACATACACATCCGAAGGTTACCCGGGTCCACGTTTTGACCTATATCTCGAGACCCTATCTACCAATAGGTATTCCAACTATACGGAAACCATCTTCAATACCTCCTTAACAATGTGTGTAAGTTTTGTTTAATTCGGTTCAAAGACACGGCGAGTCCACGTTTTGGCATATATTTCGAGACCCTAGTCATCAATAGGTATGAAAATTACCCCGTATTAAAGCACTTATCAACAGCTTCCATTTGATACCCATATTGTACATACACAACCAAAGGTTACCCAGGAACACGTTTTGACCTATATCTCGAGACCCCAGTCACGGATCGGGATGAAAAATTCTCTGTAATAAAGCATTCACCAACAGCTTTCATTTGATACCCATATTGTACATACACATCCGAAGGTTACCCGGGTCCACGTTTTGACCTATATCTCGAGACCCTATCTACCAATAGGTATTCAAACTATACGGAAATCATATTCAATACCTACTTAACAATGTGTGTAAGTTTGGTTTAATTCGGTTCAAAGACACGGCGGGGCCACGTTTTGGCATATATTTCGAGACCCTAGTCATCAATAGGTATGGAAATTACCCCGTATTAAAGCACTTATCAACAGCTTTCATTTGATATCCATATTGTACAAACACATTCTAGGGTCCACGTTTTGGTCTCTATCTCGAGACCCTAGTCACGGAGCGGCATGAAAAATACTCTGAGCTAAAGCATTCACCAGCAGCTTCCATTTGATACCCATATTGTACATACACGTCCGAAGGTTACCCGGGTCCACGTTTTGACTTATATCTCGAGACCCTATCTACCAATAGGTATTCCAACTATACGGAAACCATCTTCAATAGCTCCTTAACAATGTGTGTAAGTTTGGTTTAATTCGGTTCAAAGACACGGCGGGTCCACGTTTTGGTATATATTTCCAGACCCTAGTCATCAATAGGTATGAAAATTACCCCGTATTAAAGCACTTATCAACAGCTTTCATTTGATACCCATATTGTACATACTCAACCAAAGGTTACCCGGGTCCACGTTTTGACCTATATCTCGAGACCCCAGTAACGGAGCGGCATGAAAAATACTCTATACTAAAGCATTCACCAACAGCTTCCATTTGATACCCATATTGTACATACACGTAAGAAGGTTACCCGGGTCCACGTTTTGACCTATATCTCGAGACCCTATCTACCAATAGGTATCCAAACTATACGGAAACCATCTTCAATACCTACTTAACAATGTGTGTAAGTTTGGTTTAATTCGGCGCAAAGACACGGCGGGTCCACGTTTTGGCATATATTTCGATACCCTAGTTATCAATAGATATGAAAATTACCCCGTATTAAAGCAATTATCAACAGCTTTCATTTAATATCCATATTGTACAAACACATTCTAGGGTCCACGTTTTGGTCTCCATCTCGAGACCCTAGTCACGGAGCGGATGGAAATACTCTGAACTAAAGCATTCACCAACAGCTTCCATTTGATACCCATATTGTACATACACATCCGAAGGTTACCCGGGTCCACGTTTTGACCTATATTTCGAGACCCTATCTACCAATAGGTATCCAAACTATACGGAAACCATCTTCAATACCTACTTAACAATGTGTGTAAGTTTGGTTTAATTCGGCGCAAAGACACGGCGGGTCCACGTTTTGGGATATATTTCGATACCCTAGTTATCAATAGATATGAAAATTACCCCGTATTAAAGCACTTATCAACCGCTTCCATTTGATATCCATATTGTACATACACGTCCGATGGTTACCCGGGTCCACGTTTTGACCTATATCTCGAGCCCTATTTCCAAAATAAAATATAATCCATGTTACTCGTGGATAATGTAGCTTTCGAATGGTGAAAGAATTTTTAAAATCGGTCCAGCAGTTTTTGAGCCTGTTCATTACAACCAAACAAACAAACAAAGTTTTCCTCTTTATAATATTAGTATAGATAAACTGAAAATCAGGAAAAAAGGAGATTGTTTTTAAATTTCAAACCAACGCATATGAATAACTAAGAAACAATCGTCTTTTTTCCTGATCATCCATGAATTTTTCGTTTCAATTTATATGTTTTATTAAGCATTGGAGCTTTTTTAACCAGTATCCATTAATATTTTTCAAAAAAAAAACGAAAAAAATTTTTTTTTCCACGAACACATAATTTCATTCGGATTTCACATTAAATTCTCAAATTTCGTAAGAAATTATTCACTGTTCCAAAATCCACTCCAAAAAAATTCACAAACAATTTTTACATGTTGCACTTACGTTTTTTCCTTATGGCATCCAAATCAGAAAGAAATATTGACACATTGTAACTCACACTAACAATTTGACAGTTCAGTTCCGCCCCCAGCGTTAAAAAAGTAAGCGACATTATGGCTGGTTCAAAAGAACGCTATACCCGTTGCCAGTGCTCCGAATTACAACCAAACTTTACGAATCCCATTTTCAATACTTACTTAACAATGTGCGTAAGTTTGGTTAAATTCGGTGCAAAGACACGGCGGGTCCACGTTTTGGCATATATTTCGAGGCCCTAGTCATCAATAGGTATGAAAATTACCCCGTATTAAAGCACTTATCAACAGCTTTCATTTGATATCCATATTGTACAAACACATTCTAGGGTCCACGTTTTGGCCTCCATCTCGAGACCCTAGTCACGGAGCGGATGGAAATACTCTGAACTAAAGCATTCAAGAAACAGTTTCCATTTGATCCCCATATTGTACATACACATCCGAAGGTTACCCGGGTCCACGTTTTGACCTATATTTCGAGACCCTATCTACCAATAGGTATCCAAACTATACGGAAACCATCTTCAATACCTACTTAACAATGTGTGTAAGTTTGGTTTAATTTGGTTCAAAGACACGGCGGGTCCACGTTTTGGCATATATTTCGAGACCCTAGTCATCAATAGGTATGAAAATTACCCCGTATTAAAGCACTTATCAACAGCTTTCATTTGATATCCATATTGTACAAACACATTCTAGGGTCCACGTGTTGGTCTCCATCTCGAGACCCCAGTCACGGAGCGGATGGAAATACTCTGAACTAAAGCATTCACCAACAGCTTCCATTTGATACCCATATTGTACATACACATCCGAAGGTTACCCGGGTCCACGTTTTGACCTATATCTCGAGACCCTATCTACCAATAGGTATCCAAACTATACGGAAACCATCTTCAATACCTACTTAACAATGTGTGTAAGTTTGGTTTAATTCGGTTCAAAGACACGGCGGGGCCACGTTTTGGCATATATTTCGAGACCCTAGTCATCAATAGGTATGGAAATTACCCTGTATTAAAGCACTTATCAACAGCTTTCATTTGATATCCATATTGTACAAACACATTCTAGGGTCCACGTTTTGGTCTCTATCTCGAGACCCCATTCACGGAGCGGCATGAAAAATACTCTGAGCTAAAGCATTCACCAACAGCTTCCATTTGATACCCATATTGTACATACACGTCCGAAGGTTACCCGGGTCCACGTTTTGACTTATATCTCGAGACCCTATCTACCAATAGGTATTCCAACTATACGGAAACCATCTTCAATAGCTCCTTAACAATGTGTGTAAGTTTGGTTTAATTCGGTTCAAAGACACGGCGGGTCCACGTTTTGGTATATATTTCCAGACCCTAGTCATCTATAGGTATGAAAATTACCCCGTATTAAAGCACTTATCAACAGCTTTCATTTGATACCCATATTGTACATACACAACCAAAGGTTACCCGCGTCCACATTTTGACCTATATCTCGAGACCCCAGTCACGGAGCGGCATGAAAAATACTCTGTACTAAAGCATTCACCAACAGCTTCAATTTGATATCCATATTGTACAAGCTCATTCTAGGGTCCACGTTTTGGTCTCTACCTCGAGACCCTAGTCACAGAGCGGCATGAAAAATACTCTGAACTAAAGCATTCACCAACAGCTTCCATTTGATATCCATATTGTACATACTCAGCCAAAGGTTACCCAAGTCCACGTTTTGACCTATATCTCGAGCCCTATTTCCAAAATAAAATATAATCCATGTTACTCGTGGATAATGTAGCTTTCGAATGGTGAAAGAATTTTTAAAATCGGTCTAGTAGTTTTTGAGCCTGTTCATTACAACCAAACAAACAGACAAAGTTTTCCTAGTATAGATAAACTGAAAATCAGGAAAAAAGGAGATTGTTTTTAAATTTCAAACCAACGCATATGAATAACTAAGAAACAATCGTCTTTTTTCCTGATCATCCATGAATTTTTCGTTTCAATTTATATGTTTTATTAAGCATTGGAGCTTTTTTAACCAGTATCCATTAATATTTTTCAAAAAAAAAACGAAAAAAATTTTTTTTTCCACGAACACATAATTTCATTCGGATTTCACATTAAATTCTCAAATTTCGTAAGAAATTATTCACTGTTCCAAAATCCACTCCAAAAAAATTCACAAACAATTTTTACATGTTGCACTTACGTTTTTTCCTTATGGCATCCAAATCAGAAAGAAATATTGACACATTGTAACTCACACTAACAATTTGACAGTTCAGTTCCGCCCCCAGCGTTAAAAAAGTAAGCGACATTATGGCTGGTTCAAAAGAACGCTGTACCCGTTGCCAGTGCTCCGAATTACAACCAAACTTTACGAATCCCATTTTCAATACTTACTTAACAATGTTCGTAAGTTTGGTTAAATTCGGTGCAAAGACACGGCGGGTCCACGTTTTGGCATATATTTCGAGACCCTAGTCATCAATAGGTATGAAAATTACCCCGTATTAAAGCACTTATCAACAGCTTTCATTTGATATCCATATTGTACAAACACATTCTAGGGTCCACGTTTTGGCCTCCATCTCGAGACCCTAGTCACGGAGCGGATGGAAATACTCTGAACTAAAGCATTCAAGAAACAGTTTCCATTTGATCCCCATATTGTACATACACGTTCGAAGGTTACCCGGGTCCACGTTTTGACCTATATTTCGAGACCCTATCTACCAATAGGTATCCGAACTATACGGAAACCATCTTCAATACCTACTTAACAATGTGTGTAAGTTTGGTTTAATTCGGCGCAAAGACACGGCGGGTCCACGTTTTGGCATATATTTCGATACCCTAGTCATCAATAGGTATGAAAATTAACCCGTAGTAAAGCACTTATCCACAGCTTCCATTTGATACCCATATTGTACATACACAACCAAAGGTTACCCGGGTCCACGTTTTGACCTATATCTCGAGACGCCAGTCACGGATCGGCATGAAAAATACTCTGTAATAAAGTTGTCACCAACAGCTTTCATTTGATATCCATATTGTACATACACATCCGAAGGTTACCCGGGTCCACGTTTTGACCTATATCTCGAGACCCTATGTACCAATAGGTATTCAAACTATACGGAAATCATTTTCAACAGCTACTTAACAATGTGTGTAAGTTTGGTTTAATTCGGTGCAAAGACACGGTGGGTCCACGTTTTGGCATATATTTCGAGACCCTAGTTATCAATAGATATGAAAATTACCCCGTAGTAAAGCAATTATCAAAAGCTTTCATTTGATCCCCATATTGTACATACACGTTCGAAGGTTACCCGGGTCCACGTTTTGACCTATATCTCGAGACGCCAGTCACGGATCGGCATGAAAAATACTCTGTAATAAAGTTGTCACCAACAGCTTTCATTTGATATCCATATTGTACATACACATCCGAAGGTTACCCGGGTCCACGTTTTGACTTATATCTCGAGACCCTATCTACCAATAGGTATCCAAACTATACGGAAACCATCTTCAATACCTACTTAACAATGTGTGTAAGTTTGGTTTAATTCGGCGCAAAGACACGGCGGGTCCACGTTTTGGATATATTTCGATACCCTAGTCATCGATAGGTATGAAAATTACCCCGTATTAAAGCACTTATCAACAGCTTTCATTTGATACCCATATTATACATACTCAACCAAAGGTTACCCGGGTCCACGTTTTGACCTATATCTCGAGACCCCAGTAACGGAGCGGCATGAAAAATACTCTATACTAAAGCATTCACCAACAGCTTCCATTTGATACCCATATTGTACATACACGTAAGAAGGTTACCTGGGTCCACGTTTTGACCTATATCTCGAGACCCTATCTACCAATAGGTATTCGAACTATACGGAAATCATCTTCAATACCTACTTAACAATGTGTGTAAGTGTGGTTTAATTCGGTTCAAAGACACGGCGGGTCCACGTTTTGGTATATATTTCGAGACCCTAGTCATCAATAGGTATGAAAATTACCCCGTAGTAAAGCAATTATCAAAAGCTTTCATTTGATATCCATATTGTACAAACACATTCTAGGGTCCACGTTTTGCTCTCCATCTCGAGACCCTAGTCACGGAGCGGATGGAAATACTCTGAACTAAAGCATTCACCAACAGCTTCCATTTGATACCCATATTGTACATACACATCCGAAGGTTACCCGGGTCCACGTTTTGACCTATATCTCGAGACCCTATCTACCAATAGGTATCCAAACTATACGGAAACCATCTTCAATACCTCCTAAAGTTTGGTTTAATTCGGTTTAAGGACACGGCGGGTCCACGTTTTGGCATATATTTCGATACCCTAGTTATCAATAGATATGAAAATTACCCCGTATTAAAGCACTTATCAACAGCTTTCATTTGATACCCATATTGTACATACTCAACCAAAGGTTACCCGGGTCCACGTTTTGACCTATATCTCGAGACCCCAGTAACGGAGCAGCATGAAAAATACTCTATACTAAAGCATTCACCAACAGCTTCCATTTGATACCCATATTGTACATACAGATCCGAAGGTTACCCGGGTTCACGTTTTGACCTATATCTCGAGACCCTATCTACCAACAGGTATTCCAACTATACGGAAACCATCTTCAATACCTCCTTAACAATGTGTGTAAGTTTGGTTTAATTCGGTTCAAAGACACGGCGGGTCCACGTTTTGGCATATATTTCGAGACCCTAGTCATCAATAGGTATGAAAATTACCCCGTATTAAAGCACTTATCAACAGCTTCCATTTGATACCCATATTGTACATACACGTCCGAAGGTTACCCGGGTCCACGTTTTGACTTATATCTCGAGACCCTATCTACCAATAGGTATTCCAACTATACGGAAACCATCTTCAATACCTCCTTAACAATGTGTGTAAGTTTGGTTTAATTCGGTTCAAAGACACGGCGGGTCCACGTTTTGGTATATATTTCCAGACCCTAGTCATCAATAGGTATGAAAATTACCCCGTATTAAAGCACTTATCAACAGCTTTCATTTGATACCCATATTGTACATACTCAACCAAAGGTTACCCGGGTCCACGTTTTGACCTATATCTCGAGACCCCAGTAACGGAGCGGCATGAAAAATACTCTATACTAAAGCATTCACCAACAGCTTCCATTTGATGCCCATATTGTACATACACGTAAGAAGGTTACCTGGGTCCACGGTTTGACCTATATCTCGAGACCCTATCTACCAATAGGTATTCAAACTATACGGAAATCATCTTCAACAGCTACTTAACAATGTGTGTAAGTTTGGTTTAATTCGGTGCAAAGACACGGCGGGTCCACGTTTTGGCATATATTTCGAGACCCTAGTCATCAATAGGTATGAAAATTACCCCGTATTAAAGCAATTATCAAAAGCTTTCATTTGATATCCATATTGTACAAACACATTCTAGGGTCCACGTTTTGGTCTCCATCTCGAGACCCTAGTCACGGAGCGGATGGAAATACTCTGAACTAAAGCATTCACCAACAGCTTCCATTTGATACCCATATTGTACATACACATCCGAAGGTTACCCGGGTCCACGTTTTGACCTATATTTCGAGGCCCTATCTACCAATAGGTATCCAAACTATACGGAAACCATCTTCAATACCTACTTAACAATGTGTGTAAGTTTGGTTTAATTCGGCGCAAAGACACGGCGGGTCAACGTTTTGGGATATATTTCGATACCCTAGTTATCAATAGATATGAAAATTACCCCGTATTAAAGCACTTATCAACAGCTTTCATTTGATACCCATATTGTACATACTCAACCAAAGGTTACCCGGGTCCACGTTTTGACCTATATCTCGAGACCCTATCTACCAATAGGTATCCAAACTATACGGAAACCATCTTCAATACCTACTTAACAATGTGTGTAAGTTTGGTTTAATTCGACGCAAAGACACGGCGGGTCCACGTTTTGGCATATATTTCGATACCCTAGTCATCAATAGGTATGAAAATTACCCCGTATTAAAGCACTTATCAACAGCTTCCATTTGATACCCATATTGTACATACACGTCCGAAGGTTACCCGGGTCCACGTTTTGACCTATATTTCGAGGCCCTATCTACCAATAGGTATCCAAACTATACGGAAACCATCTTCAATACCTACTTAACAATGTGTGTAAGTTTGGTTTAATTCGGCGCAAAGACACGGCGGGTCAACGTTTTGGGATATATTTCGATACCCTAGTTATCAATAGATATGAAAATTACCCCGTATTAAAGCACTTATCAACAGCTTTCATTTGATACCCATATTGTACATACTCAACCAAAGGTTACCCGGGTCCACGTTTTGACCTATATCTCGAGCCCTATTTCCAAAATAAAATATAATCCATGTTACTCGTGAATAATGTACCTTTCGAATGGTGAAAGAATTTTTAAAATCGGTCCAGCAGTTTTTGAGCCTATTCATTACAACCAAACAAACAAACAAAGTTTTCCTCTTTATAATATATTATTAGTATAGATGAATTGAAAATCAGGAAAAAAGGAGATTGTTTTTAAATTTCAAACCAACGCGTATGAATAACGTCATTCACAATCACAATTCACAATCGTCTTTTTTCCCGATCATCCATGAATTTTTCGTTTCAATTTATATGTTTATTAAGCATTGGAGCTTTTTTACCCAGTATCCATTAATATTTTTCAAAAAAAAAACGAAAAAAATTTTTTTTTCCACGAACACGTAATTTCATTCGGATTTCACATTAAATTCTCAAATTTCGTAAGAAATTATTCACTGTTCCAAAATCCACTCCAAAAAAATTCACAAACAATTTTTACATGTTGCACTTACGTTTGTTCCTTATGGCATCCAAATCAGAAAGAAATATTGACACATTGTAATTCACACTGTCAATTTGACAGTTCAGTTCCGCCCCAAGCGTTAAAAAAGTAAGCGACATTGTGGCTGGTTCAAAAGAACGCTGTACCCGTTGCCAGTGCTCCGAATTGCAACCAAACTTTACGAAACCCATTTTCAATACTTACTTAACAATGTTCGTAAGTTTGGTTTAATTCGGTGCAAAGACACGGCGGAGGATGGTTCCATGTGTAGAAGTCCACGCAAGTGGGGAAAGTTACTGATCGCCATTCACTTGGGAGTGGCCAGGACGATTCTTCTACATATGGTTCAAGCAGCTCACAACGGCCGGGATTAGCCCACGTATCCTCTGGGTAGCTCCCGAACACCCGTTCGGGAGTGAGCTAACGTGAGAAGGCGAAGCATTCCAGGATAGCTGGTTGTGCGTTGGGTTTGGGACCCGCCACTTAAAAATCCCCCCCAATGAAAAGAATTACAAAGCCTCGGATGAGAACTGCCTTTACTGATGACGACCCCTGCAAACGAAATAAGGGAATATGATTTGAGGGCATGCACCTGGAATGTCCGGTCCCTTAATGGGGAAGGTGCCTCTGCCCGGCTGGTTGATGTCCTCGTGGGAGTAAAGGCTGACATCACTGCCATCCAAGAGATGCGATGGACGGGGCAAGGTAAGAAAACCATAGGACCTTGCGACGTCTACTACAGCTGCCATGTAAAGGAGCGCAAATTCGGTGTCGGATTTGTTGTGGGAGAGAGACTTCGTCGCCAAGTACTGTCGTTCACTCCGGTGGACGAGCGTCTCGCAATAATCCGCATCAAAGCGCGATTTTTTAACATCTCGCTAATTTGCGCCCACGCCCCGACGGAAGAGAAGGACGATGCGACCAAAGATTCCTTCTATGAGCGCTTGGAACGTTCCTATGAGCGCTGCCCCCGCCACGACATAAAAATCGTGCTTGGCGACTTCAACGCCAGGGTGGGCAAGGAGGGAATTTTTGGTCCCACAGTCGGAAAATTCAGCCTGCACAACGAAACATCCGGTAACGGACAGAGGCTGATCGACTTCGCCGGGGCCCGAAACATGGTAGTCTGCAGCACCAGATTCCAGCATAAAAAGATACACCAAGCTACCTGGCTGTCTCCTGATCGAAAAACGCGAAACCAGATCGATCATGTTGTGATAGATGGAAGACACGCTTCTAGTGTATTAGATGTACGTACGATCCGAGGGCCCAACATCGACTCGGATCATTACCTTGTTGCAGCCAAGCTGCGCACCCGCCTCTGTGCAGCAAAAAACGTACATCTACCTACGCAAAGAATGTTCGACATCGAAAAGCTGCAATCACAACAGACAGCCAGAAGATTCGCCACTCGACTCTCACTCCTGCTCTCGGAGAGCACTGCCCAACAAACCGGCATGCGCGAGCAATGGAGCAACATTTCTCGTTCACTACGTACCGCCGCCGAAGAAGAAATCGGATTCCGGCGAGCCCGAAAAAACAATTGGTACGACGAGGAATGTCATGCTGCCGCAGAAAGAAAGGATGCCGCCTATAGAGCCACGCTGCGATCGGGCGCAACGCGAGCCATGTGGGATCGCTACAGAGAGCTGAAAAAGGAAGAGAGACGTATTATCCGACAGAAGAAACGAGAGGCCGAAATACGTGAGTGCGAGGAGCTTGAGATGCTGGCCAACAGGAACAACGCCCGAAAATTTTACCAGAAAGTTCGGCGGCTTACAGAAGGTTTCAAGACCGGGGCATTTTCCTGTAAGAACAAAGACGGCGATCTGGTGACTGACGTACAGAGCAATCTTAAATTATGGAGGGAACACTTCTCGAACCTGTTAAACGGTGACAGCTGCGCATGTCATAAAGAATGTGAAGATCCCGATACCCCAATCGTTGACGACGGAATTGTCGTTCCGTTACCCGACCATGATGAGGTGAGAATAGCAATATCACGGCTAAAAAACAACAAAGCCGCGGGCGCCGACGGACTGCCGGCTGAGCTATTCAAACATGGCGGCGAGGAGCTGGTAAGGTGCATGCATCAGCTCCTATGCAAAATATGGTCGGATGAAAGCATGCCTGCCGATTGGAATTTAAGTGTGCTCTGCCCAATCCATAAGAAGGGCGATCCTGCAATTTGTGCCAATTACCGCGGGATTAGTCTTCTAAATATCGCCTATAAGGTTCTAGCGAGCGTATTGTGTGAAAGGCTGAAGCCCACCGTCAACCAACTGATTGGACCTTATCAGTGTGGCTTCAGACCTGGAAAGTCCACCATTGACCAAATATTCTCAATACGCCAAATCTTGGAAAAGACCCATGAAAGGAGAATCGACACACACCACCTTTTCGTCGACTTCAAAGCTGCATTCGACAGTACGGAAAGGAGTTACCTGTATGCCGCGATGTCTGAATTTGGTATCCCCGCAAAACTAATACGGCTATGTAAGATGACGTTGCTCAACACCAGCAGCGCCGTCAGAATTGGGAAGGACCTCTCCGAGTCGTTTGATACCAAACGAGGTTTCAGACAGGGTGACTCGCTGTCGTGTGACTTCTTTAACCTGATGTTGGAGAGCATCGTACGAGCCGCAGAACTTAATCGCTCAGGCACAATTTTTTATAAGAGCGTACAATTGCTGGCGTATGCCGATGATATTGACATCATCGACCTTAACAACCGCGCTGTTAGTTCTGCCTTCTCCAAACTGGATAAAGAGGCAAAGCGAATGGGTTTGGTGGTGAACGAGGACAAAACGAAGTACCTCCTGTCTTCAAACAAACAGTCGGCGCACTCGCGTATCGGCACCCACGTCACTGTTGACAGTTATAATTTTGAGGTTGTAAAAGACTTCGTGTATTTAGGAACCAGCATTAACACCGATAACAATGTCAGCCTTGAAATCCAACGTAGAATCTCTCTTGCCAACAAGTGCTACTTTGGACTAAGTAGGCAATTGAGCAGTAAAGTCCTCTCTCGACGAACAAAACTAACTCTCTACAAGACTCTCATCATGCCCGTCCTAACGTATGGCGCAGAAGCTTGGACGATGACAACATCCGATGAAGCGACGCTTGGAGTGTTCGAGAGAAAGATTCTGCGTAAGATTTTTGGACCTTTGCACGTTGGCAATGGCGAATATCGTAGACGATGGAACGATGAGCTGTATGAGCTTTACGACGACATAGACATAGCGCAGCGAATAAAGATCCAGCGACTTCGTTGGCTGGGTCATGTCGTCCGAATGGATACAAACGCTCCGGCTTTGAAAGTATTCGATGCGGTACCAGCTGGTGGTAGCAGAGGAAGAGGAAGGCCTCCTCTGCGTTGGAAAGATCAGGTGGAGAAGGACTTGGCTTCACTTGGTGTGTCCAATTGGCGCCGGTTAGCACGAGAGAGAAACGACTGGCGCGCTTTGTTAATCTCGGCCAAAACCGCGTAAGCGGTTATCGCGCCAATTAAGAAGAGAAGAGAAAGACACGGCGGGTCCACGTTTTGGCATATATTTCGAGACCCTAGTCATCAATAGGTATGAAAATTACCCCGTATTAAAGCACTTATCAACAGCTTCCATTTGATATCCACATTGGAAAAACACATTCTAGGGTCCACATATTGGTCTCCATCTCGAGACCCTAGTCACGGAGCGAATGGAAATACTCTGAACTAAAGCATTCACCAACAGCTTCCACTTGATACCCATATTGTACATACACATCCGAAGGTTACCCGGGTCCACGTTTTGACCTATATCTCGAGACCCTATCTACCAATAGGTATCCAAACTATACGGAAACCATCTTCAATACCTACTTAACAATGTGTGTAAGTTTGGTTTAATTCGACGCAAAGACACGGCGGGTCCACGTTTTGGCATATATTTCGATACCCTAGTTATCAATAGATATGAAAATTACCCCGTATTAAAGCACTTATCAACAGCTTCCATTTGATACCCATATTGTACATACACATCCGAAGGTTACCCGGGTCCACGTTTTGACCTATATCTCGAGACCCTATCTACCAATAGGTATCCAAACTATACGGAAACCATCTTCAATACCTCCTAAAGTTTGGTTTAATTCGGTTTAAGGACACGGCGGGTCCACGTTTTGGCATATATTTCGATACCCTAGTTATCAATAGATATGAAAATTACCCCGTATTAAAGCACTTATCAACAGCTTTCATTTGATACCCATATTGTACATACTCAACCAAAGGTTACCCGGGTCCACGTTTTGACCTATATCTCGAGACCCCAGTAACGGAGCAGCATGAAAAATACTCTATACTAAAGCATTCACCAACAGCTTCCATTTGATACCCATATTGTACATACACATCCGAAGGTTACCCGGGTCCACGTTTTGACCTATATCTCGAGACCCTATCTACCAATAGGTATTCAAACTATACGGAAACCATCTTCAATACCTCCTTAACAATGTGTGTAAGTTTGGTTTAATTCGGTGCAAAGACACGGCGGGTTCACGTTTTGGCATATATTTTGAGACCCTAGTCATCAATAGGTAAGAAAATTACCCCGTATTAAAGCACTTATCAACAGCTTTCATTTGATATCCATATTGTACAAACACATTCTAGGGTCCACGTTTTGGTCTCCATCTCGAGACCCTAGTCACGGAGCGGATGGAAATACTCTGAACTAAAGCATTCACCAACAGCTTCCATTTGATACCCATATTGTACATACACATCCGAAGGTTACCCGGGTCCACGTTTTGACCTATATTTCGAGACCCTATCTACCAATAGGTATCCAAACTATACGGAAACCATCTTCAATACCTACTTAACAATGTGTGTAAGTTTGGTTTAATTCGGCGCAAAGACACGGCGGGTCCACGTTTTGGCATATATTTCGATACCCTAGTTATCAATAGATATGAAAATTACTCCGTATTAAAGCACTTATCAACAGCTTTCATTTGATACCCATATTGTACATACACGTCCGAAGGTTACCCGGGTCCACGTTTTGACCTATATCTCGAGACCCCATTCACGAAGCGGCATGAAAAATACTCCGAACCAAAGCATTCACCAACAGCTTCCATTTCATACCCATATTGTACATACACATCCGAAGGTTACCCGGGTCCACGTTTTGACCTATATCTCGAGACCCTATCTACCAATAGGTATCCAAACTATACGGAAACCATCTTCAATACCTACTTAACAATGTGTGTAAGTTTGGTTTAATTCGACGCAAAGACACGGCGGGTCCACGTTTTGGCATATATTTCGATACCCTAGTTATCAATAGATATGAAAATTACCCCGTATTAAAGCACTTATCAACAGCTTCCATTTGATACCCATATTGTACATACACATCCGAAGGTTACCCGGGTCCACGTTTTGACCTATATCTCGAGACCCTACCTATCAATAGGTATCCAAACTATACGGAAACCATCTTCAATACCTACTTAACAAAGTGTGTAAGTTTGGTTTAATTCGGCGCAAAGACACGGCGGGTCCACGTTTTGGCATATATTTCGATACCCTAGTTATCAATAGATATGAAAATTACCCCGTATTAAAGCACTTATCAACAGCTTCCATTTGATACCCATATTGTACATACACATCCGAAGGTTACCCGGGTCCACGTTTTGACCTATATCTCGAGACCCTATCTACCAATAGGTATCCAAACTATACGGAAACCATCTTCAATACCTACTTAACAATGTGTGTAAGTTTGGTTTAATTCGGTTCAAAGACACGGCGGGTCCACGTTTTGGTATAATATATATTTCCAGACCCTAGTCATCAATAGGTATGAAAATTACCCCGTATTAAAGCACTTACCAACAGCTTTCATTTGATACCCATATTGTACATACTCACCCAAAGGTTACCCGGGTCCACGTTTTTACCTATATCTCGAGACCCCAGTAACGGAGCGGCATGAAAAATACTCTATACTAAAGCATTCACCAACAGCTTCCATTTGATACCCATATTGTACATACACGTCCGAAGGTTACCCGGGTCCACGTTTTGACCTATATCTCGAGACCCTATTTACCAATAGGTATCCAAACTACACGGAAACCATCTTCAATACCTCCTTAACAATGTGTGTAAGTTTGGTTTAATTCGGTTTAAAGACACGGCGGGTCCACGTTTTGGCATATATTTCGAGACCCTAGTCATCAATAGATATGAGAATTACCCCGTATTAAAGCACTTATCAACAGCTTTCATTTGATATCCATATTGTACAAACACATTCTAGGGTCCACGTTTTGGTCTCCATCTCGAGACCCTAGTCACGGAGCGGATGGAAATACTCTGAACTAAAGCATTCACCAACAGCTTCCATTTGATACCCATATTGTACATACACATCCGAAGGTTACCCGGGTCCACGTTTTGAACTATATCTCGAGACCCTATCTACCAATAGGTATCCAAACTGTACGGAAACCATCTTCAATACCTCCTTAACAATGTGTGTAAGTTTGGTTTAATTCGGTTTAAAGACACGGCGGGTCCACGTTTTGGCATATATTTCCAGACCCTAGTCATCTATAGGTATGAAAACTACCCCGTATTAAAGCACTTATCAACAGCTTTCATTTGATACCCATATTGTACATACACAACCAAAGGTTACCCGCGTCCACGTTTTGACCTATATCTCGAGACTCCAGTCACGGAGCGGCATGAAAAATACTCTGTACTAAAGCATTCACCAACAGCTTCAATTTGATATCCATATTGTACAAGCTCATTCTAGGGTCCACGTTTTGGTCTCTACCTCGAGACCCTAGTCACAGAGCGGCATGAAAAATACTCTGAACTAAAGCATTCACCAACAGCTTCCATTTGATATCCATATTGTACATACACGTCCGAAGGTTACCCGGGTCCACGTTTTGACCTATATCTCGAGCCCTATTTCCAAAATAAAATATAATCCATGTTACTCGTGAATAATGTACCTTTCGAATGGTGAAAGAATTTTTAAAATCGGTCCAGTAGTTTTTGAGCCTGTTCATTACAACCAAACAAACAAACAAAGTTTTCCTCTTTATAATATTAGTATAGATAAACTGAAAATCAGGAAAAAAGGAGATTGTTTTTAAATTTCAAACCAACGCATATGAATAACTAAGAAACAATCGTCTTTTTTCCCGATCATCCATGAATTTTTCGTTTCAATTTATATGTTTTATTCAGCATTGGAGCTTTTTTACCCAGTATCCATTAATATTTTTCAAAAAAAAAACGAAAAAAATTTTTTTTTCCACGAACACGTAATTTCATTCGGATTTCACATTAAATTCTCAAATTTCGTAAGAAATTATTTACTGTTCCAAAATCCACTCCAAAAAAATTCACAAACAATTTTTACATGTTGCACTTACGTTTTTTCCTTATGGCATCCAAATCAGAAAGAAATATTGACACATTGTAATTCACACTGTCAATTTGACAGTTCAGTTCCGCCCCAAGCGTTAAAAAAGTAAGCGACATTATGGCTGGTTCAAAAGAACGCTGTACCCGTTGCCAGTGCTCCGAATTGCAACCAAACTTTACGAAACCCATTTTCAATACTTACTTAACAATGTTCGTAAGTTTGGTTTAATTCGGTGCAAAGACACGGCGGGTCCACGTTTTGGCATATATTTCGAGACCCTAGTCATCAATAGGTATGAAAATTACCCCGTATTAAAGCACTTATCAACAGCTTCCATTTGATATCCACATTGGAAAAACACATTCTAGGGTCCACATATTGGTCTCCATCTCGAGACCCTAGTCACGGAGCGAATGGAAATACTCTGAACTAAAGCATTCACCAACAGCTTCCATTTGATACCCATATTGTACATACACATCCGAAGGTTACCCGGGTCCACGTTTTGACCTATATCTCGAGACCCTATCTACCAATAGGTATCCAAACTATACGGAAACCATCTTCAATACCTCCTTAACAATGTGTGTAAGTTTGGTTTAATTCGGTGCAAAGACACGATTGGTCCACGTTTTGGTATATATTTCGAGACCCTAGTCATCAATAGGTATGAAAATTACCCCGTATTAAAGCACTTATCAACAGCTTTCATTTGATATCCATATTGTACAAACACATTCTAGGGTCCACGTTTTGGCATATATTTCGAGACCCCATTCACGGAGCGGCATGAAAAATACTCTGGGCTAAAGCATTCACCAACAGCTTCCATTTGATACCCATATTGTACATACACGTCCGAAGGTTACCCGGGTCCACGTTTTGACTTATATCTCGAGACCCTATCTACCAATAGGTATTCCAACTATACGGAAACCATCTTCAATACCTCCTTAACAATGTGTGTAAGTTTGGTTTAATTCGGTTCAAAGACACGGCGGGTCCACGTTTTGGTATATATTTCCAGACCCTAGTCATCAATAGGTATGAAAATTACCCCGTATTAAAGCACTTATCAACAGCTTTCATTTGATACCCATATTGTACATACTCAACCAAAGGTTACCCGGGTCCACGTTTTGACCTATATCTCGAGACCCCAGTAGCGGAGCGGCATGAAAAATACTCTATACTAAAGCATTCACCAACAGCTTCCATTTGATACCCATATTGTACATACACGTAAGAAGGTTACCTGGGTCCACGTTTTGACCTATATCTCGAGACCCTATCTACCAATAGGTATTCAAACTATACGGAAATCATCTTCAATACCTACTTAACAATGTGTGTAAGTTTGGGTTAATTCGGCGCAAAGACATGGCGGGTCCACATTTTGGGATATATTTCGATACCCTAGTTATCAATAGATATGAAAATTACTCCGTATTAAAGCACTTATCAACAGCTTCCATTTGATACCCATATTGTACATACACATCCGAAGGTTACCCGGGTCCACGTTTTGACCTATATCTCGAGACCCTATCTACCAATAGGTATCCAAACTATACGGAAACCATCTTCAATACCTCCTTAACAATGTGTGTAAGTTTGGTTTAATTCGGTGCAAAGACACGGCGGGTCCACGTTTTGGCATATATTTCGAGACCCTAGTCATCAATAGGTATGAAAATTACCCCGTATTAAAGCAATTATCAAAAGCTTTCATTTGATATCCATATTGTACAAACACATTCTAGGGTCCACGTTTTGGTCTCCATCTCGAGACCCTAGTCACGGAGCGGATGGAAATACTCTGAACTAAAGCATTCACCAACAGCTTCCATTTGATACCCATATTGTACATACACATCCGAAGGTTACCCGGGTCCACGTTTTGACCTATATTTCGAGACCCTATCTACCAATAGGTATCCAAACTATACGGAAACCAACTTCAATACCTACTTAACAATGTGTGTAAGTTTGGGTTAATTCGGCGCAAAGACATGGCGGGTCCACATTTTGGGATATATTTCGATACCCTAGTTATCAATAGATATGAAAATTACTCCGTATTAAAGCACTTATCAACAGCTTTCATTTGATACCCATATTGTACATACTCAACCAAAGGTTACCCGGGTCCACGTTTTGACCTATATCTCGAGCCCTATTTCCAAAATAAAATATAATCCATGTTACTCGTGGATAATGTAGCTTTCGAATGGTGAAAGAATTTTTAAAATCGGTCTAGTAGTTTTTGAGCCTATTCATTACAACCAAACAAACAAACAAAGTTTTCCTCTTTATAATATTAGTATAGATAAATTGAAAATCAGGAAAAAAGGAGATTGTTTTTAAATTTCAAACCAACGCATATGAATAACTAAGAAACAATCGTCTTTTTTCCCGATCATCCATGAATTTTTCGTTTCAATTTATATGTTTTATTAAGCATTGGAGCTTTTTTAACCATTATCCATTAATATTTTTCAAAAAAAAAAAAGAAAAAAAATTTTTTTCCCACGAACACATAATTTCATTCGGATTTCGCATTAAATTCTCAAATTTCGTAAGAAATTATTCACTGTTCCAAAATCCACTCCAAAAAAATTCACAAACAATTTTTACATGTTGCACTTACGTTTTTTCCTTATGGCATCCAAATCAGAAAGAAAATTATGACACATTGTAATTCACACTGTCAATTTGACAGTTCAGTTCCGCCCCAAGCGTTAAAAAAGTAAGCGACATTATGGCTGGTTCAAAAGAACGCTGTACCCGTTGCCAGTGCTCCGAATTGCAACCAAACTTTACGAAACCCATTTTCAATACTTACTTAACAATGTTCGTAAGTTTGGTTTAATTCGGTGCAAAGACACGGCGGGTCCACGTTTTAGCATATATATCGAGACCCTAGTCATCAATAGGTATGAAAATTACCCCGTATTAAAGCACTTATCAACAGCTTTCATTTGATATCCACATTGTAAAAACACATTCTAGGGTCCACGTATTGGTCTCCATCTCGAGACCCTAGTCACGGAGCGACTGGAAATACTCTGAACTAAAGCATTCACCAACAGCTTCCATTTGATACCCATATCGTACATACACGTTCGAAGGTTACCCGGGTCCACGTTTTGACCTATATTTCGAGACCCTATCTACCAATAGGTATCCAAACTATACGGAAACCATCTTCAATACCTCCTTAACAATGTGTGTAAGTTTGGTTTAATTCGGCGCAAAGACACGGCGGGTCCACGTTTTGGCATATATTTCGATACCCTAGTTATCAATAGATATGAAAATTACCCCGTATTAAAGCAATTAGCAACAGCTTTCATTTGATATCCATATTGTACAAACACATTCTAGGGTCCACGTTTTGGTCTTCATCTCGAGACCCTAGTCACGGAGCGGATGGAAATACTCTGAACTAAAGCATTCACCAACAGCTTCCATTTGATACCCATATTGTACATACACATCCGAAGGTTACCCGGGTCCACGTTTTGACCTATATCTCGAGACCCTATCTACCAATAGGTATCCAAACTATACGGAAACCATCTTCAATACCTCCTTAACAATGTGTGTAAGTTTGGTTTAATTCGGTGCAAAGACACGGCGGGTCCACGTTTTGGCATATATTTCCAGACCCTAGTCATCCAGACTCAAATTTCGTAAGAAATTATTCACTGTTCCAAAATCCACTCCAAAAAAATTCACAAACAATTTTTACATGTTGCACTTACGTTTTTTCCTTATGGCATCCAAATCAGAAAGAAATATTGACACATTGTAATTCACACTGTCAATTTGACAGTTCAGTTCCGCCCCAAGCGTTAAAAAAGTAAGCGACATTATGGCTGGTTCAAAAGAACGCTGTACCCGTTGCCAGTGCTCCGAATTGCAACCAAACTTTACGAAACCCATTTTCAATACTTACTTAACAATGTTCGTAAGTTTGGTTTAATTCGGTGCAAAGACACGGCGGGTCCACGTTTTGGCATATATTTCGAGACCCTAGTCATCAATAGATATGAGAATAACCCCGTATTAAAGCACTTATCAAAAGCTTTCATTTGATATCCATATTGTACAAACACATTCTAGGGTCCACGTTTTGGTCTCCATCTCGAGACCCTAGTCACGGAGCGGATGGAAATTCTCTGAACTAAAGCATTCACCAACAGCTTCCATTTGATACCCATATTGTACATACACATCCGAAGGTTACCCGGGTCCACGTTTTGACCTATATCTCGAGACCCTATCTACCAATAGGTATCCAAACTATACGGAAACCATCTTCAATACCTCCTTAACAATGTGTGTAAGTTTGGTTTAATTCGGTGCAAAGACACGGCGGGTTCACGTTTTGGCATATATTTCGAGACCCTAGTCATCAATAGGTAAGAAAATTACCCCGTATTAAAGCACTTATCAACAGCTTTCATTTGATATCCATATTGTACAAACACATTCTAGGGTCCACGTTTTGGTCTCCATCTCGAGACCCTAGTCACGGAGCGGATGGAAATACTCTGAACTAAAGCATTCACCAACAGCTTCCATTTGATACCCATATTGTACATACACATCCGAAGGTTACCCGGGTCCACGTTTTGACCTATATTTCGAGACCCTATCTACCAATAGGTATCCAAACTATACGGAAACCATCTTCAATACCTCCTTAACAATGTGTGTAAGTTTGGTTTAATTCGGTTCAAAGACACGGCGGGTCCACGTTTTGGTATATATTTCCAGACCCTAGTCATCAATAGGTATGAAAATTACCCCGTATTAAAGCACTTATCAACAGCTTTCATTTGATACCCATATTGTACATACTCAACCAAAGGTTACCCGGGTCCACGTTTTGACCTATATCTCGAGACCCCAGTAACGGAGCGGCATGAAAAATACTCTATACTAAAGCATTCACCAACAGCTTCCATTTGATACCCATATTGTACATACACGTAAGAAGGTTACCTGGGTCCACGTTTTGACCTATATCTCGAGACCCTATCTACCAATAGGTATTCAAACTATACGGAAATCATCTTCAATACCTACTTAACAATGTGTGTAAGTTTGGGTTAATTCGGCGCAAAGACATGGCGGGTCCACATTTTGGGATATATTTCGATACCCTAGTTATCAATAGATATGAAAATTACTCCGTATTAAAGCACTTATCAACAGCTTCCATTTGATACCCATATTGTACATACACATCCGAAGGTTACCCGGGTCCACGTTTTGACCTATATCTCGAGACCCTATCTACCAATAGGTATCCAAACTATACGGAAACCATCTTCAATACCTCCTTAACAATGTGTGTAAGTTTGGTTTAATTCGGTGCAAAGACACGGCGGGTCCACGTTTTGGCATATATTTCGAGACCCTAGTCATCAATAGGTATGAAAATTACCCCGTATTAAAGCAATTATCAAAAGCTTTCATTTGATATCCATATTGTACAAACACATTCTAGGGTCCACGTTTTGGTCTCCATCTCGAGACCCTAGTCACGGAGCGGATGGAAATACTCTGAACTAAAGCATTCACCAACAGCTTCCATTTGATACCCATATTGTACATACACATCCGAAGGTTACCCGGGTCCACGTTTTGACCTATATTTCGAGACCCTATCTACCAATAGGTATCCAAACTATACGGAAACCATCTTCAATACCTACTTAACAATGTGTGTAAGTTTGGGTTAATTCGGCGCAAAGACATGGCGGGTCCACATTTTGGGATATATTTCGATACCCTAGTTATCAATAGATATGAAAATTACTCCGTATTAAAGCACTTATCAACAGCTTTCATTTGATACCCATATTGTACATACTCAACCAAAGGTTACCCGGGTCCACGTTTTGACCTATATCTCGAGCCCTATTTCCAAAATAAAATATAATCCATGTTACTCGTGGATAATGTAGCTTTCGAATGGTGAAAGAATTTTTAAAATCGGTCCAGTAGTTTTTGAGCCTATTCATTACAACCAAACAAACAAACAAAGTTTTCCTCTTTATAATATTAGTATAGATAAATTGAAAATCAGGAAAAAAGGAGATTGTTTTTAAATTTCAAACCAACGCATATGAATAACTAAGAAACAATCGTCTTTTTTCCCGATCATCCATGAATTTTTCGTTTCAATTTATATGTTTTATTAAGCATTGGAGCTTTTTTAACCATTATCCATTAATATTTTTCAAAAAAAAAAAAGAAAAAAAATTTTTTTCCCACGAACACATAATTTCATTCGGATTTCGCATTAAATTCTCAAATTTCGTAAGAAATTATTCACTGTTCCAAAATCCACTCCAAAAAAATTCACAAACAATTTTTACATGTTGCACTTACGTTTTTTCCTTATGGCATCCAAATCAGAAAGAAAATTATGACACATTGTAATTCACACTGTCAATTTGACAGTTCAGTTCCGCCCCAAGCGTTAAAAAAGTAAGCGACATTATGGCTGGTTCAAAAGAACGCTGTACCCGTTGCCAGTGCTCCGAATTGCAACCAAACTTTACGAAACCCATTTTCAATACTTACTTAACAATGTTCGTAAGTTTGGTTTAATTCGGTGCAAAGACACGGCGGGTCCACGTTTTAGCATATATATCGAGACCCTAGTCATCAATAGGTATGAAAATTACCCCGTATTAAAGCACTTATCAACAGCTTTCATTTGATATCCACATTGTAAAAACACATTCTAGGGTCCACGTATTGGTCTCCATCTCGAGACCCTAGTCACGGAGCGACTGGAAATACTCTGAACTAAAGCATTCACCAACAGCTTCCATTTGATACCCATATCGTACATACACGTTCGAAGGTTACCCGGGTCCACGTTTTGACCTATATTTCGAGACCCTATCTACCAATAGGTATCCAAACTATACGGAAACCATCTTCAATACCTCCTTAACAATGTGTGTAAGTTTGGTTTAATTCGGCGCAAAGACACGGCGGGTCCACGTTTTGGCATATATTTCGATACCCTAGTTATCAATAGATATGAAAATTACCCCGTATTAAAGCAATTAGCAACAGCTTTCATTTGATATCCATATTGTACAAACACATTCTAGGGTCCACGTTTTGGTCTTCATCTCGAGACCCTAGTCACGGAGCGGATGGAAATACTCTGAACTAAAGCATTCACCAACAGCTTCCATTTGATACCCATATTGTACATACACATCCGAAGGTTACCCGGGTCCACGTTTTGACCTATATCTCGAGACCCTATCTACCAATAGGTATCCAAACTATACGGAAACCATCTTCAATACCTCCTTAACAATGTGTGTAAGTTTGGTTTAATTCGGTGCAAAGACACGGCGGGTCCACGTTTTGGCATATATTTCCAGACCCTAGTCATCCAGACTCAAATTTCGTAAGGAATTATTCACTGTTCCAAAATCCACTCCAAAAAAATTCACAAACAATTTTTACATGTTGCACTTACGTTTTTTCCTTATGGCATCCAAATCAGAAAGAAATATTGACACATTGTAATTCACACTGTCAATTTGACAGTTCAGTTCCGCCCCAAGCGTTAAAAAAGTAAGCGACATTATGGCTGGTTCAAAAGAACGCTGTACCCGTTGCCAGTGCTCCGAATTGCAACCAAACTTTACGAAACCCATTTTCAATACTTACTTAACAATGTTCGTAAGTTTGGTTTAATTCGGTGCAAAGACACGGCGGGTCCACGTTTTGGCATATATTTCGAGACCCTAGTCATCAATAGATATGAGAATAACCCCGTATTAAAGCACTTATCAAAAGCTTTCATTTGATATCCATATTGTACAAACACATTCTAGGGTCCACGTTTTGGTCTCCATCTCGAGACCCTAGTCACGGAGCGGATGGAAATTCTCTGAACTAAAGCATTCACCAACAGCTTCCATTTGATACCCATATTGTACATACACATCCGAAGGTTACCCGGGTCCACGTTTTGACCTATATCTCGAGACCCTATCTACCAATAGGTATCCAAACTATACGGAAACCATCTTCAATACCTCCTTAACAATGTGTGTAAGTTTGGTTTAATTCGGTGCAAAGACACGGCGGGTTCACGTTTTGGCATATATTTCGAGACCCTAGTCATCAATAGGTAAGAAAATTACCCCGTATTAAAGCACTTATCAACAGCTTTCATTTGATATCCATATTGTACAAACACATTCTAGGGTCCACGTTTTGGTCTCCATCTCGAGACCCTAGTCACGGAGCGGATGGAAATACTCTGAACTAAAGCATTCACCAACAGCTTCCATTTGATACCCATATTGTACATACACATCCGAAGGTTACCCGGGTCCACGTTTTGACCTATATTTCGAGACCCTATCTACCAATAGGTATCCAAACTATACGGAAACCATCTTCAATACCTACTTAACAATGTGTGTAAGTTTGGTTTAATTCGGTTCAAAGACACGGCGGGTCCACGTTTTGGCATATATTTCGATACCCTAGTTATCAATAGATATGAAAATTACTCCGTATTAAAGCACTTATCAACAGCTTTCATTTGATACCCATATTGTACATACACGTCCGAAGGTTACCCGGGTCCACGTTTTGACCTATATCTCGAGACCCCATTCACGAAGCGGCATGAAAAATACTCCGAACCAAAGCATTCACCAACAGCTTCCATTTCATACCCATATTGTACACACACATCCGAAGGTTACCCGGGTCCACGTTTCGACATATATCTCGAGACCCTATCTCCCAATAGGTATCCAAACTATACGGAAACCATCTTCAATACCTACCTAACAATGTGTGTAAGTTTGGTTTAATTCGACGCAAAGACACGGCGGGTCCACGTTTTGGCATATATTTCGATACCCTAGTTATCAATAGATATGAAAATTACCCCGTATTAAAGCACTTATCAACAGCTTCCATTTGATACCCATATTGTACATACTCAACCAAAGGTTACCCGGGTCCACGTTTTGACCTATATCTCGAGACCCCAGTAACGGAGCGGCATGAAAAATACTCTATACTAAAGCATTCACCAACAGCTTCCATTTGATACCCATATTGTACATACACGTCCGAAGGTTACCCGGGTCCACGTTTTGACCTATATCTCGAGACCCTATCTACCAATAGGTATCCAAACTACACGGAAACCATCTTCAATACCTCCTTAACAATGTGTGTAAGTTTGGTTTAATTCGGTTTAAAGACACGGCGGGTCCACGTTTTGGCATATATTTCGAGACCCTAGTCATCAATAGATATGAGAATAACCCCGTATTAAAGCACTTATCAACAGCTTTCATTTGATATCCATATTGTACAAACACATTCTAGGGTCCACGTTTTGGTCTCCATCTCGAGACCCTAGTCACGGAGCGGATGGAAATACTCTGAACTAAAGCATTCACCAACAGCTTCCATTTGATACCCATATTGTACATACACATCCGAAGGTTACCCGGGTCCACGTTTTGAACTATATCTCGAGACCCTATCTACCAATAGGTATCCAAACTGTACGGAAACCATCTTCAATACCTCCTTAACAATGTGTGTAAGTTTGGTTTAATTCGGTGCAAAGACACGGCGGGTCCACGTTTTGGCATATATTTCCAGACCCTAGTCATCTATAGGTATGAAGATTACCCCGTATTAAAGCACTTATCAACAGCTTTCATTTGATACCCATATTGTTCATACACAACCAAAGGTTACCCGCGTCCACGTTTTGACCTATATCTCGAGACCCCAGTCACGGAGCAGCATGAAAAATACTCTGTACTAAAGCATTCACCAACAGCTTCAATTTGATATCCATATTGTACAAGCTCATTCTAGGGTCCACGTTTTGGTCTCTACCTCGAGACCCTAGTCACAGAGCGGCATGAAAAATACTCTGAACTAAAGCATTCACCAACAGCTTCCATTTGATATCCATATTGTACATACACGTCCGAAGGTTACCCGGGTCCACGTTTTGACCTATATCTCGAGCCCTATTTCCAAAATAAAATATAATCGATGTTACTCGTGGATAATGTAGCTTTCGAATGGTGAAAGAATTTTTAAAATCGGTCCAGTAGTTTTTGAGCCTGTTCATTACAACCAAACTAACAAACAAAGTTTTCCTCTTTATAATATTAGTATAGATAAACTGAAAATCAGGAAAAAAGGAGATTGTTTTTAAATTTCAAACCAACGCATATGAATAACTAAGAAACAATCGTCTTTTTTCCTGATCATCCATGAATTTTTCGTTTCAATTTATATGTTTTATTAAGCATTGGAGCTTTTTTACCCAGTATCCATTAATATTTTTCAAAAAAAAAACGAAAAAATTTTTTTTTTCCACGAACACGTAATTTCATTCGGATTTCACATTAAATTCTCAAATTTCGTAGGAAATTATTCACTGTTCCAAAATCCACTCCAAAAAAATTCACAAACAATTTTTACATGTTGCACTTACGTTTTTTCCTTATGGCATCTAAATCAGAAAGAAATATTGACACATTGTAATTCACACTGTCAATTTGACAGTTCAGTTCCGCCCCAAGCGTTAAAAAAGTAAGCGACATTATGGCTGGTTCAAAAGAACGCTGTACCCGTTGCCAGTGCTCCGAATTGCAACCAAACTTTACGAAACCCATTTTCAATACTTACTTAACAATGTTCGTAAGTTTGGTTTAATTCGGTGCAAAGACACGGCGGGTCCACGTTTTGGCATATATTTCGAGACCCTAGTCATCAATAGGTATCAAAATTACCCCGTATTAAAGCACTTATCAACAGCTTCCATTTGATATCCACATTGGAAAAACACATTCTAGGGTCCACATATTGGCCTCCATCTCGAGACCCTAGTCACGGAGCGAATGGAAATACTCTGAACTAAAGCATTCACCAACAGCTTCCATTTGATACCCATATTGTACATACACATCCGAAGGTTACCCGGGTCCACGTTTTGACCTATATCTCGAGACCCTATCTACCAATAGGTATCCAAACTATACGGAAACCATCTTCAATACCTACTTAACAATGTGTGTAAGTTTGGTTTAATTCGACGCAAAGACACGGCGGGTCCACGTTTTGGCATATATTTCGATACCCTAGTTATCAATAGATATGAAAATTACCCCGTATTAAAGCACTTATCAACAGCTTCCATTTGATACCCATATTGTACATACACATCCGAAGGTTACCCGGGTCCACGTTTTGACCTATATCTCGAGACCCTATCTACCAATAGGTATCCAAACTATACGGAAACCATCTTCAATACCTACTTAACAATGTGTGTAAGTTTGGTTTAATTCGGTTCAAAGACACGGCGGGTCCACGTTTTGGTATATATTTCGAGACCCTAGTCATCAATAGGTATGAAAATTACCCCGTATTAAAGCAATTATCAAAAGCTTTCATTTGATATCCATATTGTACAAACACATTCTAGGGTCCACGTTTTGGTCTCCATCCCGAGACCCTAGTCACGGAGCGGATGGAAATACTCTGAACTAAAGCATTCACCAACAGCTTCCATTTGATACCCATATTGTACATACACATCCGAAGGTTACCCGGGTCCACGTTTTGACCTATATTTCGAGACCCTATCTACCAATAGGTATTCAAACTATACGGAAATCATCTTCAACACCTACTTAACAATGTGTGTAAGTTTGGTTTAATTCGGTGCAAAGACACGGCGGGTCCACGTTTTGGCATATATTTCGAGACCCTAGTCATCAATAGGTATGAAAATTACCCCGTATTAAAGCAATTATCAAAAGCTTTCATTTGATATCCACATTGTAAAAACACATTCTAGGGTCCACATATTGGTCTCCATCTCGAGACCCTAGTCACGGAGCGAATGGAAATACTCTGAACTAAAGCATTCACCAACAGCTTCCATTTGATACCCATATTGTACATACACATCCGAAGGTTACCCGGGTCCACGTTTTGACCTATATCTCGAGACCCTATCTACCAATAGGTATCCAAACTATACGGAAACCATCTTCAATACCTCCTAGAGTTTGGTTTAATTCGGTTTAAGGACACGGCGGGTCCACGTTTTGGCATATATTTCGATACCCTAGTTATCAATAGATATGAAAATTACCCCGTATTAAAGCACTTATCAACAGCTTTCATTTGATACCCATATTGTACATACTCAACCAAAGGTTACCCGGGTCCACGTTTTGACCTATATCTCGAGACCCCAGTAACGGAGCAGCATGAAAAATACTCTATACTAAAGCATTCACCAACAGCTTCCATTTGATACCCATATTGTACATACAGATCCGAAGGTTACCCGGGTCCACGTTTTGACTTATATCTCGAGACCCTATCTACCAACAGGTATTCCAACTATACGGAAACCATCTTCAATACCTCCTTAACAATGTGTGTAAGTTTGGTATAATTCGGTTCAAAGACACGGCGGGTCCACGTTTTGGCATATATTTCGAGACCCTAGTCATCAATAGGTATGAAAATTACCCCGTATTAAAGCACTTATCAACAGCTTCCATTTGGTACCCATATTGTACATACACGTCCGAAGGTTACCCGGGTCCACGTTTTGACTTATATCTCGAGACCCTATCTACCAATAGGTATTCCAACTATACGGAAACCATCTTCAATACCTCCTTAACAATGTGTGTAAGTTTGGTTTAATTCGGTTCAAAGACACGGCGGGTCCACGTTTTGGTATATATTTCCAGACCCCAGTCATCAATAGGTACGAAAATTTCCCCGTATTAAAGCACTTATCAACAGCTTTCATTTGATACCCATATTGTACATATTCAACCAAAGGTTACCCGGGTCCACGTTTTGACCTATATCTCGAGACCCCAGTAACGGAGCGGCATGAAAAATACTCTATACTAAAGCATTCACCAACAGCTTCCATTTGATACCCATATTGTACATACACGTAAGAAGGTTACCTGGGTCCACGTTTTGACCTATATCTCGAGACCCTATCTACCAATAGGTATTCAAACTATACGGAAATCATCTTCAACAGCTACTTAACAATGTGTGTAAGTTTGGTTTAATTCGGTGCAAAGACACGGCGGGTCCACGTTTTGGCATATATTTCGAGACCCTAGTCATCAATAGGTATGAAAATTACCCCGTATTAAAGCAATTATCAAAAGCTTTCATTTGATATCCATATTGTACAAACACATTCTAGGGTCCACGTTTTGGTCTCCATCTCGAGACCCTAGTCACGGAGCGGATGGAAATACTCTGAACTAAAGCATTCACCAACAGCTTCCATTTGATACCCATATTGTACATACACATCCGAAGGTTACCCGGGTCCACGTTTTGACATATATTTCGAGGCCCTATCTACCAATAGGTATCCAAACTATACGGAAACCATCTTCAATACCTACTTAACAATGTGTGTAAGTTTGGTTTAATTCGGCGCAAAGACACGGCGGGTCAACGTTTTGGGATATATTTCGATACCCTAGTTATCAATAGATATGAAAATTACCCCGTATTAAAGCACTTATCAACAGCTTTCATTTGATACCCATATTGTACATACTCAACCAAAGGTTACCCGGGTCCACGTTTTGACCTATATCTCGAGACCCCAGTAACGGAGCGGCATGAAAAATACTCTATACTAAAGCATTCACCAACAGCTTCCATTTGATACCCATATTGTACATACACATCCGAAGGTTACCCGGGTCCACGTTTTGACCTATATTTCGAGACCCTATCTACCAATAGGTATTCAAACTATACGGAAATCATCTTCAACACCTACTTAACAATGTGTGTAAGTTTGGTTTAATTCGGTTCAAAGACACGGCGGGTCCACGTTTTGGCATATATTTCGAGACCCTAGTCATCAATAGGTATGAAAATTACCCCGTATTAAAGCACTTATCAACAGCTTCCATTTGATACCCATATTGTACATACACGTCCGAAGGTTACCCGGGTCCACGTTTTGACTTATATCTCGAGACCCTATCTACCAATAGGTATTCCAACTATACGGAAACCATCTTCAATACCTCCTTAACAATGTGTGTAAGTTTGGTTTAATTCGGTTCAAAGACACGGCGGGTCCACGTTTTGGTATATATTTCCAGACCCTAGTCATCAATAGGTATGAAAATTACCCCGTATTAAAGCAATTATCAAAAGCTTTCATTTGATATCCATATTGTACAAACACATTCTAGGGTCCACGTTTTGGTCTCCATCTCGAGACCCTAGTCACGGAGCGAATGGAAATACTCTGAACTAAAGCATTCACCAACAGCTTCCATTTGATACCCATATTGTACATACACATCCGAAGGTTACCCGGGTCCACGTTTTGACCTATATCTCGAGACCCTATCTACCAACAGGTATTCCAACTATACGGAAACCATCTTCAATACCTCCTTAACAATGTGTGTAAGTTTGGTTTAATTCGGTTCAAAGACACGGCGGGTCCACGTTTTGGCATATATTTCGAGACCCTAGTCATCAATAGGTATGAAAATTACCCCGTATTAAAGCACTTATCAACAGCTTCCATTTGATACCCATATTGTACATACACGTCCGAAGGTTACCCGGGTCCACGTTTTGACCTATATTTCGAGGCCCTATCTACCAATAGGTATCCAAACTATACGGAAACCATCTTCAATACCTACTTAACAATGTGTGTAAGTTTGGTTTAATTCGGCGCAAAGACACGGCGGGTCAACGTTTTGGGATATATTTCGATACCCTAGTTATCAATAGATATGAAAATTACCCCGTATTAAAGCACTTATCAACAGCTTTCATTTGATACCCATATTGTACATACTCAACCAAAGGTTACCCGGGTCCACGTTTTGACCTATATCTCGAGCCCTATTTCCAAAATAAAATATAATCCATGTTACTCGTGAATAATGTACCTTTCGAATGGTGAAAGAATTTTTAAAATCGGTCCAGCAGTTTTTGAGCCTATTCATTACAACCAAACAAACAAACAAAGTTTTCCTCTTTATAATATATTATTAGTATAGATGAATTGAAAATCAGGAAAAAAGGAGATTGTTTTTAAATTTCAAACCAACGCGTATGAATAACTAAGAAACAATCGTCTTTTTTCCCGATCATCCATGAATTTTTCGTTTCAATTTATATGTTTATTAAGCATTGGAGCTTTTTTACCCAGTATCCATTAATATTTTTCAAAAAAAAAACGAAAAAAATTTTTTTTTCCACGAACACGTAATTTCATTCGGATTTCACATTAAATTCTCAAATTTCGTAAGAAATTATTCACTGTTCCAAAATCCACTCAAAAAAATTCACAAACAATTTTTACATGTTGCACTTACGTTTGTTCCTTATGGCATCCAAATCAGAAAGAAATATTGACACATTGTAATTCACACTGTCAATTTGACAGTTCAGTTCCGCCCCAAGCGTTAAAAAAGTAAGCGACATTGTGGCTGGTTCAAAAGAACGCTGTACCCGTTGCCAGTGCTCCGAATTGCAACCAAACTTTACGAAACCCATTTTCAATACTTACTTAACAATGTTCGTAAGTTTGGTTTAATTCGGTGCAAAGACACGGCGGAGGATGGTTCCATGTGTAGAAGTCCACGCAAGTGGGGAAAGTTACTGATCGCCATTCACTTGGGAGTGGCCAGGACGATTCTTCTACATATGGTTCAAGCAGCTCACAACGGCCGGGATTAGCCCACGTATCCTCTGGGTAGCTCCCGAACACCCGTTCGGGAGTGAGCTAACGTGAGAAGGCGAAGCATTCCAGGATAGCTGGTTGTGCGTTGGGTTTGGGACCCGCCACTTAAAAATCCCCCCCAATGAAAAGAATTACAAAGCCTCGGATGAGAACTGCCTTTACTGATGACGACCCCTGCAAACGAAATAAGGGAATATGATTTGAGGGCATGCACCTGGAATGTCCGGTCCCTTAATGGGGAAGGTGCCTCTGCCCGGCTGGTTGATGTCCTCGTGGGAGTAAAGGCTGACATCACTGCCATCCAAGAGATGCGATGGACGGGGCAAGGTAAGAAAACCATAGGACCTTGCGACGTCTACTACAGCTGCCATGTAAAGGAGCGCAAATTCGGTGTCGGATTTGTTGTGGGAGAGAGACTTCGTCGCCAAGTACTGTCGTTCACTCCGGTGGACGAGCGTCTCGCAATAATCCGCATCAAAGCGCGATTTTTTAACATCTCGCTAATTTGCGCCCACGCCCCGACGGAAGAGAAGGACGATGCGACCAAAGATTCCTTCTATGAGCGCTTGGAACGTTCCTATGAGCGCTGCCCCCGCCACGACATAAAAATCGTGCTTGGCGACTTCAACGCCAGGGTGGGCAAGGAGGGAATTTTTGGTCCCACAGTCGGAAAATTCAGCCTGCACAACGAAACATCCGGTAACGGACAGAGGCTGATCGACTTCGCCGGGGCCCGAAACATGGTAGTCTGCAGCACCAGATTCCAGCATAAAAAGATACACCAAGCTACCTGGCTGTCTCCTGATCGAAAAACGCGAAACCAGATCGATCATGTTGTGATAGATGGAAGACACGCTTCTAGTGTATTAGATGTACGTACGAGCCGAGGGCCCAACATCGACTCGGATCATTACCTTGTTGCAGCCAAGCTGCGCACCCGCCTCTGTGCAGCAAAAAACGTACATCTACCTACGCAAAGAATGTTCGACATCGAAAAGCTGCAATCACAACAGACAGCCAGAAGATTCGCCACTCGACTCTCACTCCTGCTCTCGGAGAGCACTGCCCAACAAACCGGCATGCGCGAGCAATGGAGCAACATTTCTCGTTCACTACGTACCGCCGCCGAAGAAGAAATCGGATTCCGGCGAGCCCGAAAAAACTATTGGTACGACGAGGAATGTCATGCTGCCGCAGAAAGAAAGGATGCCGCCTATAGAGCCACGCTGCGATCGGGCGCAACGCGAGCCATGTGGGATCGCTACAGAGAGCTGAAAAAGGAAGAGAGACGTATTATCCGACAGAAGAAACGAGAGGCCGAAATACGTGAGTGCGAGGAGCTTGAGATGCTGGCCAACAGGAACAACGCCCGAAAATTTTACCAGAAAGTTCGGCGGCTTACAGAAGGTTTCAAGACCGGGGCGTTTTCCTGTAAGAACAAAGACGGCGATCTGGTGACTGACGTACAGAGCAATCTTAAATTATGGAGGGAACACTTCTCGAACCTGTTAAACGGTGACAGCTGCGCATGTCATAGAGAATGTGAAGATCCCGATACCCCAATCGTTGACGACGGAATTGTCGTTCCGTTACCCGACCATGATGAGGTGAGAATAGCAATATCACGGCTAAAAAACAACAAAGCCGCGGGCGCCGACGGACTGCCGGCTGAGCTATTCAAACATGGCGGCGAGGAGCTGGTAAGGTGCATGCATCAGCTCCTATGCAAAATATGGTCGGATGAAAGCATGCCTGCCGATTGGAATTTAAGTGTGCTCTGCCCAATCCATAAGAAGGGCGATCCTGCAATTTGTGCCAATTACCGCGGGATTAGTCTTCTAAATATCGCCTATAAGGTTCTAGCGAGCGTATTGTGTGAAAGGCTGAAGCCCACCGTCAACCAACTGATTGGACCTTATCAGTGTGGCTTCAGACCTGGAAAGTCCACCATTGACCAAATATTCTCAATACGCCAAATCTTGGAAAAGACCCATGAAAGGAGAATCGACACACACCATCTTTTCGTCGACTTCAAAGCTGCATTCGACAGTACGGAAAGGAGTTACCTGTATGCCGCGATGTCTGAATTTGGTATCCCCGCAAAACTAATACGGCTATGTAAGATGACGTTGCTCAACACCAGCAGCGCCGTCAGAATTGGGAAGGACCTCTCCGAGTCGTTTGATACCAAACGAGGTTTCAGACAGGGTGACTCGCTGTCGTGTGACTTCTTTAACCTGATGTTGGAGAGCATCGTACGAGCCGCAGAACTTAATCGCTCAGGCACAATTTTTTATAAGAGCGTACAATTGCTGGCGTATGCCGATGATATTGACATCATCGGCCTTAACAACCGCGCTGTTAGTTCTGCCTTCTCCAAACTGGATAAAGAGGCAAAGCGAATGGGTTTGGTGGTGAACGAGGACAAAACGAAGTACCTCCTGTCTTCAAACAAACAGTCGGCGCACTCGCGTATCGGCACCCACGTCACTGTTGACAGTTATAATTTTGAGGTTGTAAAAGACTTCGTGTATTTAGGAACCAGCATTAACACCGATAACAATGTCAGCCTTGAAATCCAACGTAGAATCTCTCTTGCCAACAAGTGCTACTTTGGACTAAGTAGGCAATTGAGCAGTAAAGTCCTCTCTCGACGAACAAAACTAACTCTCTACAAGACTCTCATCATGCCCGTCCTAACGTATGGCGCAGAAGCTTGGACGATGACAACATCCGATGAAGCGACGCTTGGAGTGTTCGAGAGAAAGATTCTGCGTAAGATTTTTGGACCTTTGCACGTTGGCAATGGCGAATATCGTAGACGATGGAACGATGAGCTGTATGAGCTTTACGACGACATAGACATAGCGCAGCGAATAAAGATCCAGCGACTTCGTTGGCTGGGTCATGTCGTCCGAATGGATACAAACGCTCCGGCTTTGAAAGTATTCGATGCGGTACCAGCTGGTGGTAGCAGAGGAAGAGGAAGGCCTCCTCTGCGTTGGAAAGATCAGGTGGAGAAGGACTTGGCTTCACTTGGTGTGTCCAATTGGCGCCGGTTAGCACGAGAGAGAAACGACTGGCGCGCTTTGTTAATCTCGGCCAAAACCGCGTAAGCGGTTATCGCGCCAATTAAGAAGAGAAGAGAAAGACACGGCGGGTCCACGTTTTGGCATATATTTCGAGACCCTAGTCATCAATAGGTATGAAAATTACCCCGTATTAAAGCACTTATCAACAGCTTCCATTTGATATCCACATTGGAAAAACACATTCTAGGGTCCACATATTGGTCTCCATCTCGAGACCCTAGTCACGGAGCGAATGGAAATACTCTGAACTAAAGCATTCACCAACAGCTTCCACTTGATACCCATATTGTACATACACATCCGAAGGTTACCCGGGTCCACGTTTTGACCTATATCTCGAGACCCTATCTACCAATAGGTATCCAAACTATACGGAAACCATCTTCAATACCTACTTAACAATGTGTGTAAGTTTGGTTTAATTCGACGCAAAGACACGGCGGGTCCACGTTTTGGCATATATTTCGATACCCTAGTTATCAATAGATATGAAAATTACCCCGTATTAAAGCACTTATCAACAGCTTCCATTTGATACCCATATTGTACATACACATCCGAAGGTTACCCGGGTCCACGTTTTGACCTATATCTCGAGACCCTATCTACCAATAGGTATCCAAACTATACGGAAACCATCTTCAATACCTCCTAAAGTTTGGTTTAATTCGGTTTAAGGACACGGCGGGTCCACGTTTTGGCATATATTTCGATACCCTAGTTATCAATAGATATGAAAATTACCCCGTATTAAAGCACTTATCAACAGCTTTCATTTGATACCCATATTGTACATACTCAACCAAAGGTTACCCGGGTCCACGTTTTGACCTATATCTCGAGACCCCAGTAACGGAGCAGCATGAAAAATACTCTATACTAAAGCATTCACCAACAGCTTCCATTTGATACCCATATTGTACATACACATCCGAAGGTTACCCGGGTCCACGTTTTGACCTATATCTCGAGACCCTATCTACCAATAGGTATTCAAACTATACGGAAACCATCTTCAATACCTCCTTAACAATGTGTGTAAGTTTGGTTTAATTCGGTGCAAAGACACGGTGGGTTCACGTTTTGGCATATATTTCGAGACCCTAGTCATCAATAGGTAAGAAAATTACCCCGTATTAAAGCACTTATCAACAGCTTTCATTTGATACCCATATTGTACATACACATCCGAAGGTTACCCGGGTCCACGTTTTGACCTATATCTCGAGACCCTATCTACCAATAGGTATCCAAACTATACGGAAACCATCTTCAATACCTCCTAAAGTTTGGTTTAATTCGGTTTAAGGACACGGCGGGTCCACGTTTTGGCATATATTTCGATACCCTAGTTATCAATAGATATGAAAATTACCCCGTATTAAAGCACTTATCAACAGCTTTCATTTGATACCCATATTGTACATACTCAACCAAAGGTTACCCGGGTCCACGTTTTGACCTATATCTCGAGACCCCAGTAACGGAGCAGCATGAAAAATACTCTATACTAAAGCATTCACCAACAGCTTCCATTTGATACCCATATTGTACATACACATCCGAAGGTTACCCGGGTCCACGTTTTGACCTATATCTCGAGACCCTATCTACCAATAGGTATCCAAACTATACGGAAACCATCTTCAATACCTCCTAAAGTTTGGTTTAATTCGGTTTAAGGACACGGCGGGTCCACGTTTTGGCATATATTTCGATACCCTAGTTATCAATAGATATGAAAATTACCCCGTATTAAAGCACTTATCAACAGCTTTCATTTGATACCCATATTGTACATACTCAACCAAAGGTTACCCGGGTCCACGTTTTGACCTATATCTCGAGACCCCAGTAACGGAGCAGCATGAAAAATACTCTATACTAAAGCATTCACCAACAGCTTCCATTTGATACCCATATTGTACATACACATCCGAAGGTTACCCGGGTCCACGTTTTGACCTATATTTCGAGACCCTATCTACCAATAGGTATCCAAACTATACGGAAACCATCTTCAATACCTACTTAACAATGTGTGTAAGTTTGGTTTAATTCGGCGCAAAGACACGGCGGGTCCACGTTTTGGCATATATTTCGATACCCTAGTTATCAATAGATATGAAAATTACCCCGTATTAAAGCACTTATCAACAGCTTTCATTTGATACCCATATTGTACATACACGTCCGAAGGTTACCCGGGTCCACGTTTTGACCTATATCTCGAGACCCCATTCACGAAGCGGCATGAAAAATACTCCGAACCAAAGCATTCACCAACAGCTTCCATTTCATACCCATATTGTACATACACATCCGAAGGTTACCCGGGTCCACGTTTTGACCTATATCTCGAGACCCTATCTACCAATAGGTATCCAAACTATACGGAAACCATCTTCAATACCTACTTAACAATGTGTGTAAGTTTGGTTTAATTCGACGCAAAGACACGGCGGGTCCACGTTTTGGCATATATTTCGATACCCTAGTTATCAATAGATATGAAAATTACCCCGTATTAAAGCACTTATCAACAGCTTCCATTTGATACCCATATTGTACATACACATCCGAAGGTTACCCGGGTCCACGTTTTGACCTATATCTCCAGACCCTATCTATCAATAGGTATCCAAACTATACGGAAACCATCTTCAATACCTACTTAACAAAGTGTGTAAGTTTGGTTTAATTCGGCGCAAAGACACGGCGGGTCCACGTTTTGGCATATATTTCGATACCCTAGTCATCAATAGATATGAAAATTACCCCGTATTAAAGCACTTATCAACAGCTTCCATTTGATACCCATATTGTACATACACATCCGAAGGTTACCCGGGTCCACGTTTTGACCTATATCTCGAGACCCTATCTACCAATAGGTATCCAAACTATACGGAAACCATCTTCAATACCTACTTAACAATGTGTGTAAGTTTGGTTTAATTCGGTTCAAAGACACGGCGGGTCCACGTTTTGGTATAATATATATTTCCAGACCCTAGTCATCAATAGGTATGAAAATTACCCCGTATTAAAGCAATTACCAACAGCTTTCATTTGATACCCATATTGTACATACTCACCCAAAGGTTACCCGGGTCCACGTTTTTACCTATATCTCGAGACCCCAGTAACGGAGCGGCATGAAAAATACTCTATACTAAAGCATTCACCAACAGCTTCCATTTGATACCCATATTGTACATACACGTCCGAAGGTTACCCGGGTCCACGTTTTGACCTATATCTCGAGACCCTATTTACCAATAGGTATCCAAACTACACGGAAACCATCTTCAATACCTCCTTAACAATGTGTGTAAGTTTGGTTTAATTCGGTTTAAAGACACGGCGGGTCCACGTTTTGGCATATATTTCGAGACCCTAGTCATCAATAGATATGAGAATTACCCCGTATTAAAGCACTTATCAACAGCTTTCATTTGATATCCATATTGTACAAACACATTCTAGGGTCCACGTTTTGGTCTCCATCTCGAGACCCTAGTCACGGAGCGGATGGAAATACTCTGAACTAAAGCATTCACCAACAGCTTCCATTTGATACCCATATTGTACATACACATCCGAAGGTTACCCGGGTCCACGTTTTGAACTATATCTCGAGACCCTATCTACCAATAGGTATCCAAACTGTACGGAAACCATCTTCAATACCTCCTTAACAATGTGTGTAAGTTTGGTTTAATTCGGTGCAAAGACACGGCGGGTCCACGTTTTGGCATATATTTCCAGACCCTAGTCATCTATAGGTATGAAAATTACCCCGTATTAAAGCACTTATCAACAGCTTTCATTTGATACCCATATTGTACATACACAACCAAAGGTTACCCGCGTCCACGTTTTGACCTATATCTCGAGACCCCAGTCACGGAGCGGGATGAAAAATACTCTGTACTAAAGCATTCACCAACAGCTTCAATTTGATATCCATATTGTACAAGCTCATTCTAGGGTCCACGTTTTGGTCTCTACCTCGAGACCCTAGTCACAGAGCGGCATGAAAAATACTCTGAACTAAAGCATTCACCAACAGCTTCCATTTGATATCCATATTGTACATACACGTCCGAAGGTTACCCGGGTCCACGTTTTGACCTATATCTCGAGCCCTATTTCCAAAATAAAATATAATCCATGTTACTCGTGAATAATGTACCTTTCGAATGGGGAAAGAATTTTTAAAATCGGTCCAGTAGTTTTTGAGCCTGTTCATTACAACCAAACAAACAAACAAAGTTTTCCTCTTTATAATATTAGTATAGATAAACTGAAAATCAGGAAAAAAGGAGATTGTTTTTAAATTTCAAACCAACGCATATGAATAACTAAGAAACAATCGTCTTTTTTCCTGATCATCCATGAATTTTTCGTTTCAATTTATATGTTTTATTCAGCATTGGAGCTTTTTTACCCAGTATCCATTAATATTTTTCAAAAAAAAAACGAAAAAAATTTTTTTTTCCACGAACACGTAATTTCATTCGGATTTCACATTAAATTCTCAAATTTCGTAAGAAATTATTCACTGTTCCAAAATCCACTCCAAAAAAATTCACAAACAATTTTTACATGTTGCACTTACGTTTTTTCCTTATGGCATCTAAATCAGAAAGAAATATTGACACATTGTAATTCACACTGTCAATTTGACAGTTCAGTTCCGCCCCAAGCGTTAAAAAAGTAAGCGACATTATGGCTGGTTCAAAAGAACGCTGTACCCGTTGCCAGTGCTCCGAATTGCAACCAAACTTTACGAAACCCATTTTCAATACTTACTTAACAATGTTCGTAAGTTTGGTTTAATTCGGTGCAAAGACACGGCGGGTCCACGTTTTGGCATATATTTCGAGACCCTAGTCATCAATAGGTATGAAAATTACCCCGTATTAAAGCACTTATCAACAGCTTCCATTTGATATCCATATTGTACATACACATTCTAGGGTCCACATATTGGTCTCCATCTCGAGACCCTAGTCACGGAGCGAATGGAAATACTCTGAACTAAAGCATTCACCAACAGCTTCCATTTGATACCCATATTGTACATACACATCCGAAGGTTACCCGGGTCCACGTTTTGACCTATATCTCGAGACCCTATCTACCAATAGGTATCCAAACTATACGGAAACCATCTTCAATACCTCCTTAACAATGTGTGTAAGTTTGGTTTAATTCGGTGCAAAGACACGATTGGTCCACGTTTTGGTATATATTTCGAGACCCTAGTCATCAATAGGTATGAAAATTACCCCGTATTAAAGCACTTATCAACAGCTTTCATTTGATACCCATATTGTACATACCCAACCAAAGGTTACCCGTGTCCACGTTTTGACCTATATCTCGAGACCCCAGTAACGGAGCAGCATGAAAAATACTCTATACTAAAGCATTCACCAACAGCTTCCATTTGATACCCATATTGTACATACACATCCGAAGGTTACCCGGGTCCACGTTTTGACCTATATCTCGAGACCCTATCTACCAATAGGTATTAAAACTATACGGAAATCATCTTCAATACCTACTTAACAATGTGTGTAAGTTTGGTTTAATTCGGTTCAAAGACACGGCGGGGCCACGTTTTAGCATATATTTCGAGGCCCTAGTCATCAATAGGTATGGAAATTACCCCGTATTAAAGCACTTATCAACAGCTTTCATTTGATATCCATATTGTACAAACACATTCTAGGGTCCACGTTTTGGCATATATTTCGAGACCCCATTCACGGAGCGGCATGAAAAATACTCTGGGCTAAAGCATTCACCAACAGCTTCCATTTGATACCCATATTGTACATACACGTCCGAAGGTTACCCGGGTCCACGTTTTGACTTATATCTCGAGACCCTATCTACCAATAGGTATTCCAACTATACGGAAACCATCTTCAATACCTCCTTAACAATGTGTGTAAGTTTGGTTTAATTCGGTTCAAAGACACGGCGGGTCCACGTTTTGGTATATATTTCCAGACCCTAGTCATCAATAGGTATGAAAATTACCCCGTATTAAAGCACTTATCAACAGCTTTCATTTGATACCCATATTGTACATACTCAACCAAAGGTTACCCGGGTCCACGTTTTGACCTATATCTCGAGACCCCAGTAACGGAGCGGCATGAAAAATACTCTATACTAAAGCATTCACCAACAGCTTCCATTTGATACCCATATTGTACATACACGTAAGAAGGTTACCTGGGTCCACGTTTTGACCTATATCTCGAGACCCTATCTACCAATAGGTATTCAAACTATACGGAAATCATCTTCAACAGCTACTTAACAATGTGTGTAAGTTTGGTTTAATTCGGTGCAAAGACACGGCGGGTCCACGTTTTGGCATATATTTCGAGACCCTAGTCATCAATAGGTATGAAAATTACCCCGTATTAAAGCAATTATCAAAAGCTTTCATTTGATATCCATATTGTACAAACACATTCTAGGGTCCACGTTTTGGTCTCCATCTCGAGACCCTAGTCACGGAGCGGATGGAAATACTCTGAACTAAAGCATTCACCAACAGCTTCCATTTGATACCCATATTGTACATACACATCCGAAGGTTACCCGGGTCCACGTTTTGACCTATATTTCGAGACCCTATCTACCAATAGGTATCCAAACTATACGGAAACCATCTTCAATACCTACTTAACAATGTGTGTAAGCTTGGGTTAATTCGGCGCAAAGACATGGCGGGTCCACATTTTGGGATATATTTCGATACCCTAGTTATCAATAGATATGAAAATTACTCCGTATTAAAGCACTTATCAACAGCTTTCATTTGATACCCATATTGTACATACTCAACCAAAGGTTACCCGGGTCCACGTTTTGACCTATATCTCGAGCCCTATTTCCAAAATAAAATATAATCCATGTTACTCGTGGATAATGTAGCTTTCGAATGGTGAAAGAATTTTTAAAATCGGTCCAGTAGTTTTTGAGCCTATTCATTACAACCAAACAAACAAACAAAGTTTTCCTCTTTATAATATTAGTATAGATAAATTGAAAATCAGGAAAAAAGGAGATTGTTTTTAAATTTCAAACCAACGCATATGAATAACTAAGAAACAATCGTCTTTTTTCCCGATCATCCATGAATTTTTCGTTTCAATTTATATGTTTTATTAAGCATTGGAGCTTTTTTAACCATTATCCATTAATATTTTTCAAAAAAAAAAAAGAAAAAAAATTTTTTTCCCACGAACACATAATTTCATTCGGATTTCGCATTAAATTCTCAAATTTCGTAAGAAATTATTCACTGTTCCAAAATCCACTCCAAAAAAATTCACAAACAATTTTTACATGTTGCACTTACGTTTTTTCCTTATGGCATCCAAATCAGAAAGAAATATTGACACATTGTAATTCACACTGTCAATTTGACAGTTCAGTTCCGCCCCAAGCGTTAAAAAAGTAAGCGACATTATGGCTGGTTCAAAAGAACGCTGTACCCGTTGCCAGTGCTCCGAATTGCAACCAAACTTTACGAAACCCATTTTCAATACTTACTTAACAATGTTCGTAAGTTTGGTTTAATTCGGTGCAAAGACACGGCGGGTCCACGTTTTAGCATATATATCGAGACCCTAGTCATCAATAGGTATGAAAATTACCCCGTATTAAAGCACTTATCAACAGCTTTCATTTGATATCCACATTGTAAAAACACATTCTAGGGTCCACGTATTGGTCTCCATCTCGAGACCCTAGTCACGGAGCGACTGGAAATACTCTGAACTAAAGCATTTACCAACAGCTTCCATTTGATCCCCATATCGTACATACACGTTCGAAGGTTACCCGGGTCCACGTTTTGACCTATATTTCGAGACCCTATCTACCAATAGGTATCCGAACTATACGGAAACCATCTTCAATACCTCCTTAACAATGTGTGTAAGTTTGGTTTAATTCGGCGCAAAGACACGGCGGGTCCACGTTTTGGCATATATTTCGATACCCTAGTTATCAATAGATATGAAAATTACCCCGTATTAAAGCAATTAGCAACAGCTTTCATTTGATATCCATATTGTACAAACACATTCTAGGGTCCACGTTTTGGTCTTCATCTCGAGACCCTAGTCACGGAGCGGATGGAAATACTCTGAACTAAAGCATTCACCAACAGCTTCCATTTGATACCCATATTGTACATACACATCCGAAGGTTACCCGGGTCCACGTTTTGACCTATATCTCGAGACCCTATCTACCAATAGGTATCCAAACTATACGGAAACCATCTTCAATACCTCCTTAACAATGTGTGTAAGTTTGGTTTAATTCGGTGCAAAGACACGGCGGGTCCACGTTTTGGCATATATTTCCAGACCCTAGTCATCTAGACTCAAATTTCGTAAGAAATTATTCACTGTTCCAAAATCCACTCCAAAAAAATTCACAAACAATTTTTACATGTTGCACTTACGTTTTTTCCTTATGGCATCCAAATCAGAAAGAAATATTGACACATTGTAATTCACACTGTCAATTTGACAGTTCAGTTCCGCCCCAAGCGTTAAAAAAGTAAGCGACATTATGGCTGGTTCAAAAGAACGCTGTACCCGTTGCCAGTGCTCCGAATTGCAACCAAACTTTACGAAACCCATTTTCAATACTTACTTAACAATGTTCGTAAGTTTGGTTTAATTCGGTGCAAAGACACGGCGGGTCCACGTTTTGGCATATATTTCGAGACCCTAGTCATCAATAGATATGAGAATAACCCCGTATTAAAGCACTTATCAACAGCTTTCATTTGATATCCATATTGTACAAACACATTCTAGGGTCCACGTTTTGGTCTCCATCTCGAGACCCTAGTCACGGAGCGGATGGAAATTCTCTGAACTAAAGCATTCACCAACAGCTTCCATTTGATACCCATATTGTACATACACATCCGAAGGTTACCCGGGTCCACGTTTTGACCTATATCTCGAGACCCTATCTACCAATAGGTATCCAAACTATACGGAAACCATCTTCAATACCTCCTTAACAATGTGTGTAAGTTTGGTTTAATTCGGTGCAAAGACACGGCGGGTTCACGTTTTGGCATATATTTCGAGACCCTAGTCATCAATAGGTAAGAAAATTACCCCGTATTAAAGCACTTATCAACAGCTTTCATTTGATATCCATATTGTACAAACACATTCTAGGGTCCACGTTTTGGTCTCCATCTCGAGACCCTAGTCACGGAGCGGATGGAAATACTCTGAACTAAAGCATTCACCAACAGCTTCCATTTGATACCCATATTGTACATACACATCCGAAGGTTACCCGGGTCCACGTTTTGACCTATATTTCGAGACCCTATCTACCAATAGGTATCCAAACTATACGGAAACCATCTTCAATACCTACTTAACAATGTGTGTAAGTTTGGTTTAATTCGGTTCAAAGACACGGCGGGTCCACGTTTTGGCATATATTTCGATACCCTAGTTATCAATAGATATGAAAATTACCCCGTATTAAAGCACTTATCAACAGCTTTCATTTGATACCCATATTGTACATACACGTCCGAAGGTTACCCGGGTCCACGTTTTGACCTATATCTCGAGACCCCATTCACGAAGCGGCATGAAAAATACTCCGAACCAAAGCATTCACCAACAGCTTCCATTTCATACCCATATTGTACACACACATCCGAAGGTTACCCGGGTCCACGTTTCGACATATATCTCGAGACCCTATCTCCCAATAGGTATCCAAACTACACGGAAACCATTTTCAATACCTCCTTAACAATGTGTGTAAGTTTGGTTTAATTCGGTTTAAAGACACGGCGGGTCCACGTTTTGGCATATATTTCGAGACCCTAGTCATCAATAGATATGAGAATAACCCCGTATTAAAGCACTTATCAACAGCTTTCATTTGATATCCATATTGTACAAACACATTCTAGGGTCCACGTTTTGGTCTCCATCTCGAGACCCTAGTCACGGAGCGGATGGAAATACTCTGAACTAAAGCATTCACCAACAGCTTCCATTTGATACCCATATTGTACATACACATCCGAAGGTTACCCGGGTCCACGTTTTGAACTATATCTCGAGACCCTATCTACCAATAGGTATCCAAACTGTACGGAAACCATCTTCAATACCTCCTTAACAATGTGTGTAAGTTTGGTTTAATTCGGTGCAAAGACACGGCGGGTCCACGTTTTGGCATATATTTCCAGACCCTAGTCATCTATAGGTATGAAGATTACCCCGTATTAAAGCACTTATCAACAGCTTTCATTGGATACCCATATTGTTCATACACAACCAAAGGTTACCCTCGTCCACGTTTTGACCTATATCTCGAGACCCCAGTCACGGAGCAGCATGAAAAATACTCTGTACTAAAGCATTCACCAACAGCTTCAATTTGATATCCATATTGTACAAGCTCATTCTAGGGTCCACGTTTTGGTCTCTACCTCGTGACCCTAGTCACAGAGCGGCATGAAAAATACTCTGAACTAAAGCATTCACCAACAGCTTCCATTTGATATCCATATTGTACATACACGTCCGAAGGTTACCCGGGTCCACGTTTTGACCTATATCTCGAGCCCTATTTCCAAAATAAAATATAATCCATGTTACTCGTGGATAATGTAGCTTTCGAATGGTGAAAGAATTTTTAAAATCGGTCATGTAGTTTTTGAGCCTGTTCATTACAACCAAACAAACAAACAAAGTTTTCCTCTTTATAATATTAGTATAGATAAACTGAAAATCAGGAAAAAAGGAGATTGTTTTTAAATTTCAAACCAACGCATATGAATAACTAAGAAACAATCGTCTTTTTTCCTGATCATCCATGAATTTTTCGTTTCAATTTATATGTTTTATTAAGCATTGGAGCTTTTTTACCCAGTATCCATTAATATTTTTCAAAAAAAAAAACGAAAAAATTTTTTTTTTCCACGAACACGTAATTTCATTCGGATTTCACATTAAATTCTCAAATTTCGTAAGAAATTATTCACTGTTCCAAAATCCACTCCAAAAAAATTCACAAACAATTTTTACATGTTGCACTTACGTTTTTTCCTTATGGCATCTAAATCAGAAAGAAATATTGACACATTGTAATTCACACTGTCAATTTGACAGTTCAGTTCCGCCCCAAGCGTTAAAAAAGTAAGCGACATTATGGCTGGTTCAAAAGAACGCTGTACCCGTTGCCAGTGCTCCGAATTGCAACCAAACTTTACGAAACCCATTTTCAATACTTACTTAACAATGTTCGTAAGTTTGGTTTAATTCGGTGCAAAGACACGGCGGGTCCACGTTTTGGCATATATTTCGAGACCCTAGTCATCAATAGGTATGAAAATTACCCCGTATTAAAGCACTTATCAACAGCTTCCATTTGATATCCACATTGGAAAAACACATTCTAGGGTCCACATATTGGCCTCCATCTCGAGACCCTAGTCACGGAGCGAATGGAAATACTCTGAACTAAAGCATTCACCAACAGCTTCCATTTGATACCCATATTGTACATACACATCCGAAGGTTACCCGGGTCCACGTTTTGACCTATATCTCGAGACCCTATCTACCAATAGGTATCCAAACTATACGGAAACCATCTTCAATACCTACTTAACAATGTGTGTAAGTTTGGTTTAATTCGACGCAAAGACACGGCGGGTCCACGTTTTGGCATATATTTCGATACCCTAGTTATCAATAGATATGAAAATTACCCCGTATTAAAGCACTTATCAACAGCTTCCATTTGATACCCATATTGTACATACACATCCGAAGGTTACCCGGGTCCACGTTTTGACCTATATCTCGAGACCCTATCTACCAATAGGTATCCAAACTATACGGAAACCATCTTCAATACCTACTTAACAATGTGTGTAAGTTTGGTTTAATTCGGTTCAAAGACACGGCGGGTCCACGTTTTGGTATATATTTCGAGACCCTAGTCATCAATAGGTATGAAAATTACCCCGTATTAAAGCAATTATCAAAAGCTTTCATTTGATATCCATATTGTACAAACACATTCTAGGGTCCACGTTTTGGTCTCCATCCCGAGACCCTAGTCACGGAGCGGATGGAAATACTCTGAACTAAAGCATTCACCAACAGCTTCCATTTGATACCCATATTGTACATACACATCCGAAGGTTACCCGGGTCCACGTTTTGACCTATATTTCGAGACCCTATCTACCAATAGGTATTCAAACTATATGGAAATCATCTTCAACACCTACTTAACAATGTGTGTAAGTTTGGTTTAATTCGGTGCAAAGACACGGCGGGTCCACGTTTTGGCATATATTTCGCGACCCTAGTCATCAATAGGTATGAAAATTACCCCGTATTAAAGCAATTATCAAAAGCTTTCATTTGATATCCACATTGTAAAAACACATTCTAGGGTCCACATATTGGTCTCCATCTCGAGACCCTAGTCACGGAGCGAATGGAAATACTCTGAACTAAAGCATTCACCAACAGCTTCCATTTGATACCCATATTGTACATACACATCCGAAGGTTACCCGGGTCCACGTTTTGACCTATATCTCGAGACCCTATCTACCAATAGGTATCCAAGCTATACGGAAACCATCTTCAATACCTCCTAGAGTTTGGTATAATTCGGTTTAAGGACACGGCGGGTCCACGTTTTGGCATATATTTCGATACCCTAGTTATCAATAGATATGAAAATTACCCCGTATTAAAGCACTTATCAACAGCTTTCATTTGATACCCATATTGTACATACTCAACCAAAGGTTACCCGGGTCCACGTTTTGACCTATATCTCGAGACCCCAGTAACGGAGCAGCATGAAAAATACTCTATACTAAAGCATTCACCAACAGCTTCCATTTGATACCCATATTGTACATACAGATCCGAAGGTTACCCGGGTCCACGTTTTGACCTATATCTCGAGACCCTATCTACCAACAGGTATTCCAACTATACGGAAACCATCTTCAATACCTCCTTAACAATGTGTGTAAGTTTGGTTTAATTCGGTTCAAAGACACGGCGGGTCCACGTTTTGGCATATATTTCGAGACCCTAGTCATCAATAGGTATGAAAATTACCCCGTATTAAAGCACTTATCAACAGCTTCCATTTGATACCCATATTGTACATACACGTCCGAAGGTTACCCGGGTCCACGTTTTGACTTATATCTCGAGACCCTATCTACCAATAGGTATTCCAACTATACGGAAACCATCTTCAATACCTCCTTAACAATGTGTGTAAGTTTGGTTTAATTCGGTTCAAAGACACGGCGGGTCCACGTTTTGGTATATATTTCCAGACCCTAGTCATCAATAGGTACGAAAATTTCCCCGTATTAAAGCACTTATCAACAGCTTTCATTTGATACCCATATTGTACATATTCAACCAAAGGTTACCCGGGTCCACGTTTTGACCTATATCTCGAGACCCCAGTAACGGAGCGGCATGAAAAATACTCTATACTAAAGCATTCACCAACAGCTTCCATTTGATACCCATATTGTACATACACGTAAGAAGGTTACCTGGGTCCACGTTTTGACCTATATCTCGAGACCCTATCTACCAATAGGTATTCAAACTACACGGAAATCATCTTCAACAGCTACTTAACAATGTGTGTAAGTTTGGTTTAATTCGGTGCAAAGACACGGCGGGTCCACGTTTTGGCATATATTTCGAGACCCTAGTCATCAATAGGTATGAAAATTACCCCGTATTAAAGCAATTATCAAAAGCTTTCATTTGATATCCATATTGTACAAACACATTCTAGGGTCCACGTTTTGGTCTCCATCTCGAGACCCTAGTCACGGAGCGGATGGAAATACTCTGAACTAAAGCATTCACCAACAGCTTCCATTTGATACCCATATTGTACATACACATCCGAAGGTTACCCGGGTCCACGTTTTGACATATATTTCGAGGCCCTATCTACCAATAGGTATCCAAACTATACGGAAACCATCTTCAATACCTACTTAACAATGTGTGTAAGTTTGGTTTAATTCGGCGCAAAGACACGGCGGGTCAACGTTTTGGGATATATTTCGATACCCTAGTTATCAATAGATATGAAAATTACCCCGTATTAAAGCACTTATCAACAGCTTTCATTTGATACCCATATTGTACATACTCAACCAAAGGTTACCCGGGTCCACGTTTTGACCTATATCTCGAGACCCCAGTAACGGAGCGGCATGAAAAATACTCTATACTAAAGCATTCACCAACAGCTTCCATTTGATACCCATATTGTACATACACATCCGAAGGTTACCCGGGTCCACGTTTTGACCTATATTTCGAGACCCTATCTACCAATAGGTATTCAAACTATACGGAAATCATCTTCAACACCTACTTAACAATGTGTGTAAGTTTGGTTTAATTCGGTTCAAAGACACGGCGGGTCCACGTTTTGGCATATATTTCGAGACCCTAGTCATCAATAGGTATGAAAATTACCCCGTATTAAAGCACTTATCAACAGCTTCCATTTGATACCCATATTGTACATACACGTCCGAAGGTTACCCGGGTCCACGTTTTGACTTATATCTCGAGACCCTATCTACCAATAGGTATTCCAACTATACGGAAACCATCTTCAATACCTCCTTAACAATGTGTGTAAGTTTGGTTTAATTCGGTTCAAAGACACGGCGGGTCCACGTTTTGGTATATATTTCCAGACCCTAGTCATCAATAGGTATGAAAATTACCCCGTATTAAAGCAATTATCAAAAGCTTTCATTTGATATCCATATTGTACAAACACATTCTAGGGTCCACGTTTTGGTCTCCATCTCGAGACCCTAGTCACGGAGCGAATGGAAATACTCTGAACTAAAGCATTCACCAACAGCTTCCATTTGATACCCATATTGTACATACACATCCGAAGGTTACCCGGGTCCACGTTTTGACCTATATCTCGAGACCCTATCTACCAATAGGTATCCAAACTATACGGAAACCATCTTCAATACCTCCTAAAGTTTGGTTTAATTCGGTTTAAGGACACGGCGGGTCCACGTTTTGGCATATATTTCGATACCCTAGTTATCAATAGATATGAAAATTACCCCGTATTAAAGCACTTATCAACAGCTTTCATTTGATACCCATATTGTACATACTCAACCAAAGGTTACCCGGGTCCACGTTTTGACCTATATCTCGAGACCCCAGTAACGGAGCAGCATGAAAAATACTCTATACTAAAGCATTCACCAACAGCTTCCATTTGATACCCATATTGTACATACAGATCCGAAGGTTACCCGGGTCCACGTTTTGACCTATATCTCGAGACCCTATCTACCAACAGGTATTCCAACTATACGGAAACCATCTTCAATACCTCCTTAACAATGTGTGTAAGTTTGGTTTAATTCGGTTCAAAGACACGGCGGGTCCACGTTTTGGCATATATTTCGAGACCCTAGTCATCAATAGGTATGAAAATTACCCCGTATTAAAGCACTTATCAACAGCTTCCATTTGATACCCATATTGTACATACACGTCCGAAGGTTACCCGGGTCCACGTTTTGACTTATATCTCGAGACCCTATCTACCAATAGGTATTCCAACTATACGGAAACCATCTTCAATACCTCCTTAACAATGTGTGTAAGTTTGGTTTAATTCGGTTCAAAGACACGGCGGGTCCACGTTTTGGTATATATTTCCAGACCCTAGTCATCAATAGGTATGAAAATTACCCCGTATTAAAGCAATTATCAAAAGCTTTCATTTGATATCCATATTGTACAAACACATTCTAGGGTCCACGTTTTGGTCTCCATCTCGAGACCCTAGTCACGGAGCGGATGGAAATACTCTGAACTAAAGCATTCACCAACAGCTTCCATTTGATACCCATATTGTACATACACATCCGAAGGTTACCCGGGTCCACGTTTTGACCTATATCTCGAGACCCTATCTACCAACAGGTATTCCAACTATACGGAAACCATCTTCAATACCTCCTTAACAATGTGTGTAAGTTTGGTTTAATTCGGTTCAAAGACACGGCGGGTCCACGTTTTGGCATATATTTCGAGACCCTAGTCATCAATAGGTATGAAAATTACCCCGTATTAAAGCACTTATCAACAGCTTCCATTTGATACCCATATTGTACATACACGTCCGAAGGTTACCCGGGTCCACGTTTTGACCTATATTTCGAGGCCCTATCTACCAATAGGTATCCAAACTATACGGAAACCATCTTCAATACCTACTTAACAATGTGTGTAAGTTTGGTTTAATTCGGCGCAAAGACACGGCGGGTCAACGTTTTGGGATATATTTCGATACCCTAGTTATCAATAGATATGAAAATTACCCCGTATTAAAGCACTTATCAACAGCTTTCATTTGATACCCATATTGTACATACTCAACCAAAGGTTACCCGGGTCCACGTTTTGACCTATATCTCGAGCCCTATTTCCAAAATAAAATATAATCCATGTTACTCGTGAATAATGTAGCTTTCGAATGGTGAAAGAATTTTTAAAATCGGTCCAGCAGTTTTTGAGCCTATTCATTACAACCAAACAAACAAACAAAGTTTTCCTCTTTATAATATATTATTAGTATAGATAAATTGAAAATCAGGAAAAAAGGAGATTGTTTTTAAATTTCAAACCAACGCATATGAATAACTAAGAAACAATCGTCTTTTTTCCCGATCATCCATGAATTTTTCGTTTCAATTTATATGTTTTATTAAGCATTGGAGCTTTTTTACCCAGTATCCATTAATATTTTTCAAAAAAAAACGAAAAAAATTTTTTTTTCCACGAACACGTAATTTCATTCGGATTTCACATTAAATTCTCAAATTTCGTAAGAAATTATTCACTGTTCCAAAATCCACTCCAAAAAAATTCACAAACAATTTTTACATGTTGCACTTACGTTTGTTCCTTATGGCATCCAAATCAGAAAGAAATATTGACACATTGTAATTCACACTGTCAATTTGACAGTTCAGTTCCGCCCCAAGCGTTAAAAAAGTAAGCGACATTATGGCTGGTTCAAAAGAACGCTGTACCCGTTGCCAGTGCTCCGAATTGCAACCAAACTTTACGAAACCCATTTTCAATACTTATGTCACGTAACCTTTAAACCAACACTTAAGAAAACATGCCAAGATTAAATCATTCTAACCACAGAGTCAATTTCGAAGTCACCACCTTTTAATTGCATCTCTTATTCGCCATATACGCCTTTTGAATTTGCCTGCTTTGATGTCGCTGTGAAAAAACGGCGAAGTAAGACCGACGCCGACGAGTAGTGGAGGAGTTCGAGTGCAGAGTCGCAGTAGTGAAGTCGCAAAAATATTCATTATATATTATCTTTTAAAAAGGCTAACTTATAGCCGAATTTAACGTTTTGTAAAATGATACATTGAATTTAATAATAAAAGTGTTCATATGAATTTATATGTGTTTATGTGGACAAGACGTAGTGATCGGACATTCCTGATATATCACCCCGTACGCCCCCTCGTGACAATTATTCAGAAGCAGGGATCGAACTCCCCTTCATACGCGAACGTTTAAAAATGAATTAAAATGCGATAAATACATATACTTACTTATATAAATGAAATGAAAATATAGTGTTGTAGTGAAAAGTGTAATAATTTCATAAAAGAAATTATATGTTATAACGTTAAGCATGCGCAAAATGCTTTAAAACGAAGATACATACATACGTATATATGTATGTATACATACGTTATTAGTACTCCTATGAACGTTTGAACGTTAGATCCTCGTGGACATGCATAGTCTTGTCGAACGAAGTCATAGTTCTGCAGCGACGCGTTTTAATTAACGTCTTGAAACTGTTGTGGGCATACGCTTTGTCCATCGCGAATGCAGTTTTGTCGTGTGCGATTTGAAATAACGTCTTATGTTGCTGAGCTGTGGCAGTAGCAACGTATAAGCCACAAAACGAACTTCGTAAAAGTTCCATCGTGTTCTCGGTTTGTTAAGTGCACGAGTGACTAAAATAGGAACAGATTCATTGAAAAAAAAAAACTAATATGTCTTTACGTAAAAAGAATTTGCAAGAACTGCGAAACGAATGTAAAAAGTTTGGATTGTCTACGTCGGGACGTAAAAACGAACTTATTGAACGATTAATGCAACATATGAATGCAGAAATGAACGAAAATGATGAATCAACGTTAACGCAAAATAATTTTTCGGTAATACAACGCGTTTCGAATTTAGAAAAAACAATAGCGGATTTGCAATCGCTTCTATTAACTCCAAGGCAGCCGACTGTCGTATCAACTAATTTTGAACGGTTATTATCGTCGTCTCCTGTACCCCCAGTGTACACTACCGCGTCAAATTTTATTCCACCGTGTACGCCACAAGCCATTCCTTCGCAATGGGAATCGGTGAATACGGGCTATGCAACAAGTGCTGTGCCAAATCAAAGTGTACCAGTGTCATACAGTAATGCTGTTCCGCAAAATATACCATACGCTTATGGTCATTATACTCCCGTTGTGTATAATAATTCGTCGTATCAAAGTCATGCACGTGATATAATTGAGCTATTGCCAATTTTTGACCCGACTTCAGATAAATCGTTGAATTCGCGACAATTCGTCAAACGTGTAGAACTTTTAAAAGAAACGTATCAATGGAATGAAAGTGTTTTACTTTTTGCATTACAGCAAAAAATGCGTGGTTCAGCCAAATTGTGGATCGACGCGCAACAATGTGTTTTTGTTTCGTGGCCACAATTTGTGAACAAGTTTTTATCAGATTTTCCGTATATTGATAACGAAGCCGACGTGCATTTAAAAATGTCTCAAACGAAACGTCAAAACGCGGAGACACCGACGGAATATTATTATCGAATGTTAGCGCTCGGAACGAAAGGTGGACTACCGGAGTCCAGTATTGTGCGCCATATTGTTAATGGCATAAACGATATTGATTTAAAAAGAAAAATTTCTAACGAATATAAATGTTGTCAAGACTTACTTCGGGATATAGTAAGCTATTGTATTTATAATGAACCAAAAACAATTGAAAGGAAAACGAAAAACTATGTGCAACCGTGGCGAAATTTTTCGAATACGCGTGAATCGAACACAAACGAAAACAAACAAAAGATAACGCCGCGTGTAAAGGTAGCATTGGAAAATGTAAAGTGCTATAATTGTGCAAAATTCGGGCATTATTCTAATAATTGCCCAGACCCGCAGAAAAAGCCACGTTGTGCTAATTGTAATCGCACGTCACATACAACAGAAAAGTGTACATCTAAATCAAAAGATATAAATAAAATTTTAGAAAATACAGTGCTGTGCGAAAATTCGGAAAATATTATAAAAATGATCTTAGTGAACGGACACGAAACGAAATCCATCGTGGATCCGGGTAGTACATGTACTCTCGTAAGAAAATCATTCGCGGAAAAAGTAGGAAAGTGTGAAGAATATAACACCAATCTACACGGTTTTGCGGGTGGTGAATATGTTTGTTCGGGAAAAGTAAGAGTTCCACTTGTTATCGATAACAACAAAATTATTTCCGATTTACTAATAATTGATGATTACTTAATCAAAGAAAATATACTCTTGGGAAAAGACGTATTATGTCGCGCTGATAAACGACTAGTTATCGAAGGTGACAAATGTACAATTGAACGTATACAATTGATTAACGCGTGCGCCGATTTGAACGATAATGAACGTAAATTATTTGATAAACTTATAAACAATTACGGTGATGTGTTCGCAAATAATGTTTCGGAAATTGGAAAATGTGCTATTGCTAAAATGAGTATTAAAGTGAATACTGACGTGCCTATATGTATCCAACAGTATCGCGTGCCGTTCGCGAAAAGACCTATTATTGCGAAAATAATCTCGGAATTACTCGAAAACGATATTATACGTCCAAGCGAATCGCCATACTCTTCGCCGGTTGTGCTCGTTGATAAGAAGAGTGGTGATCATCGGTTATGTATTGATTACAGATGTTTGAATAAAGTAACAATTAAACAACCGTTCCCCATGCCGAACATGGAGGAGCAGTTTGGTCAGTTAGCCGGTAACACGTATTTTACAACCCTTGACTTAAGAATGGGTTACCACCAGATCGAAATTGAAGAAACCTCTAAAAAGTTTACCGCGTTTGTTACGACGGAAGGACATTATGAATTTAACAGAATGCCTTTTGGTCTCGTTAATGCGCCAGCTGTGTTTCAGTGCGTAATGAACAATATTGTGTCGAAAATGCCAGCAAACGAAGTGCTTGTGTATTTAGACGATGTGATTATACCGAGTAAGACTGTTGAAGAAGGACTAAACCGGTTACAAAAATTTTTGATGTTGTTAAGAGAAGCTAATCTCACGTTACGCGTCGATAAATGCAAATTTTTACAAAAGAAAATAGAACATTTGGGACACGTTATTGATGAAAATGGAATCTCGCCTGGGAAGACAAAAATTAACGCTATATTAAATTTCCCAAAACCCAAAAACATTTCAGAAGTTCGAAGATTCCTTGGCCTTACAGGATTTTTCCGTAAGTTTGTTGAAAATTATTCACTAATCGCTAAGCCTTTAACAAAACTTTTGCATAAGGAAAATATTGACAATTTTGTTTGGGGTGAAAGCCAACAAAACGCGTTTACTAGACTCATTAATACGTTGGCAGCTGAACCTATTCTCGCGTTATACGATCCTAACTCTCAACAGGAAGTTCATACAGATGCCAGCAGCGTAGGGCTTGCAGGCGTGTTATTACAGTCATCTGATGGGAAAAATTGGAAACCTGTCTTTTACTACAGTCGTCACTGTACCGCAAGCGAAAGTAAATGTCATAGCTATGAACTGGAAGTTCTAGCTGTTGTAGAAACTTTGGAGCGATTCCGAATATACCTACTAGGTAAGCGTTTCCGTGTAGTAACAGATTGCTCTGCTATTGCACACGTTAAAGAAAACAAGGAACTTAAGCCAAAAATTGCCCGATGGTGGCTTAAGTTACTTGAATACGATTTTGAAGGTACTCACCGTCAAGGGTCACGTCTACAACATGTCGATGCGCTTAGTCGCATGCCAAACGAACCCAGTAGGGAAATCGAGCCAGCAGGATTAGTCTTAAAAGTAACAGCAAACGTAGATGATTGGTTACTAACGATGCAGTTGCAGGACGAAAAATTACAAAATATTATAGCAATTTTGAATGGTTCAATTAAATCTGCACAAGAAAATCAAATCAAATTAGAATATCAACTGCAAAATCACCGACTTTACCGAAAACAGCCAGGCGGACTTAAGTTTGTGGAGCCAAAAGCTGTACGATGGCGTATATTACAATACTGCCATGATAAAGTAGGTCACCAAGCAATAGAGAAAACGTTAGAACGCCTTAAGCAGGCGTATTGGTTTCCACAAATGCGAAAATATGTAAAACAATATATATCCGCATGTGTCGATTGCTGCTACAAGAAGCAACGTTCAGGGAAAAATGAAGGTAGTTTACATTACAGCGAAGTTAAACCCGTTCCTTTTTATCGAATACATATCGACCATATGGGTCCATTTGTAAAAAGCAAACGTGGAAATTGCTACATACTAGCGATTTCCGATACATTTAGCAAATTTCTCGTAGTTAAAGCCGTTAGAGATACCAAAACGATACACGTATTAAAAACACTTAACGAAATGACTAGCTACTTTGGACTTCCATCGCAGATCGTATCTGATCGAGGTACGGCCTTTACGTCCAAAGCATTTGAGTCTTATTGCGACAACAACAACATACAACATATAAAAACCGCAGTGCGCACTCCACGAGCAAATGGCCAGGTGGAGCGCGCCAACCAACTTATACTTTCGTTTATACGAACAACGACTGAAGAGCCGAAAGACTGGGATTTAACGCTTCGAAATCTGCAATGGTCCATAAATTCCCAGAAAAATTCAACGACGGGTTTGAGCCCGAATCAACTGGTGTTTGACTTTAATATTCGAGATGTCGTCCAAAATAAAATTATAGCTGCGATACATGATGACCTCGAAACTGAATCCACAACGACAATCGCCGATAAGCACGAACTAGCCGCAATCAACATAAGCAACGAGCAAGAGAAATGGAAGCAGAGATTTGATAGTAAGCATGCAGTACCAAAAACTTATGCAGAAAACGATATTGTCGTCATTGAAAACGAACCAGCGTCTGTAGGCGAATCACGAAAACTCGAGCCGAAATACCGTGGCCCCTATATTATTCGAAAAGTTTTGGGCAACGATCGATACCTCATCGAAGATATCCCCGGTTATCAAGTCATGTCCAAGAAATTTTGTTCAGTCTACGCCGTAGATAAAATCAAGCCGTGGTGCCGCGTTTGTCCAGAATTAGATATCGACGATTCAAGCGACGAAGACATCGAGGCCGATCTCTAGTCAGGAAAGGCCGAGCTGTCACGTAACCTTTAAACCAACACTTAAGAAAACATGCCGAGATTAAATCATTCTAACCACAGAGTCAATTTCGAAGTCACCACCTTTTAATTGCATCTCTTATTCGCCATATACGCCTTTTGAATTTGCCTGCTTTGATGTCGCTGTGAAAAAACGGCGAAGTAAGACCGACGCCGACGAGTAGTGGAGGAGTTCGAGTGCAGAGTCGCAGTAGTGAAGTCGCAAAAATATTCATTATATATTATCTTTTAAAAAGGCTAACTTATAGCCGAATTTAACGTTTTGTAAAATGATACATTGAATTTAATAATAAAAGTGTTCATATGAATTTATATGTGTTTATGTGGACAAGACTTAGTGATCGGACATTCCTGATATATCACCCCGTACGCCCCCTCGTGACACTTACTTAACAATGTGTGTAAGTTTGGTTTAATTCGGTGCAAAGACACGGCGGGTCCACGTTTTGGCATATATTTCGAGACCCTAGTCATCAATAGGTATGAAAATTACCCCGTATTAAAGCACTTATCAAAAGCTTCCATTTGATATCCACATTGGAAAAACACATTCTAGGGTCCACATATTGGTCTCCATCTCGAGACCCTAGTCACGGAGCGAATGGAAATACTCTGAACTAAAGCATTCACCAACAGCTTCCATTTGATACCCATATTGTACATACACATCCGAAGGTTACCCGGGTCCACGTTTTGACCTATACCTCGAGACCCTATCTACCAATAGGTATCCAAACTATACGGAAACCATCTTCAATACCTACTTAACAATGTGTGTAAGTTTGGTTTAATTCGACGCAAAGACACGGCGGGTCCACGTTTTGGCATATATTTCGATACCCTAGTTATCAATAGATATGAAAATTACCCCGTATTAAAGCAATTATCAAAAGCTTCCATTTGATATCCACATTGGAAAAACACATTCTAGGGTCCACGTTTTGGTCTCCATCCCGAGACCCTAGTCACGGAGCGGATGGAAATACTCTGAACTAAAGCATTCACCAACAGCTTCCATTTGATACCCATATTGTACATACACATCCGAAGGTTACCCGGGTCCACGTTTTGACCTATATTTCGAGACCCTATCTACCAATAGGTATTCAAACTATACGGAAATCATCTTCAACACCTACTTAACAACGTGTGTAAGTTTGGTTTAATTCGGTGCAAAGACACGGCGGGTCCACGTTTTGGCATATATTTCGAGACCCTAGTCATCAATAGGTATGAAAATTACCCCGTATTAAAGCAATTATCAAAAGCTTTCATTTGATATCCACATTGTAAAAACACATTCTAGGGTCCACATATTGGTCTCCATCTCGAGACCCTAGTCACGGAGCGAATGGAAATACTCTGAACTAAAGCATTCACCAACAGCTTCCATTTGATACCCATATTGTACATACACATCCGAAGGTTACCCGTGTCCACGTTTTGACCTATATCTCGAGACCCTATCTACCAATAGGTATCCAAACTATACGGAAACCATCTTCAATACCTCCTAAAGTTTGGTTTAATTCGGTTTAAGGACACGGCGGGTCCACGTTTTGGCATATATTTCGATACCCTAGTTATCAATAGATATGAAAATTACCCCGTATTAAAGCACTTATCAACAGCTTTCATTTGATACCCATATTGTACATACTCAACCAAAGGTTACCCGGGTCCACGTTTTGACCTATATCTCGAGACCCCAGTAACGGAGCGGCATGAAAAATACTCTATACTAAAGCATTCACCAACAGCTTCCATTTGATACCCATATTGTACATACACGTAAGAAGGTTACCTGGGTCCACGTTTTGACCTATATTTCGAGACCCTATCTACCAATAGGTATCCGAACTATACGGAAACCATCTCCAACACCTACTTAACAATGTGTGTAAGTTTGGTTTAATTCGGCGCAAAGACACGGCGGGTCCACGTTTTGGCATATATTTCGAGACCCTAGTCATCAATAGGTATGAAAATTATCCCGTATTAAAGCAATTATCAAAAGCTTTCATTTGATATCCATATTGTACAAACACATTCTAGGGTCCACGTTTTGGTCTCCATCCCGAGACCCTAGTCACGGAGCGGATGGAAATACTCTGAACTAAAGCATTCACCAACAGCTTCCATTTGATACCCATATTGTACATACACATCCGAAGGTTACCCGGGTCCACGTTTTGACCTATATCTCGAGACCCTATCTACCAATAGGTATCCAAACTATACGGAAACCATCTTCAATACCTCCTTAACAATGTGTGTAAGTTTGGTTTAATTCGGTGCAAAGACACGGCGGGTCCACGTTTTGGCATATATTTCCAGACCCTAGTCATCTAGACTCAAATTTCGTAAGAAATTATTCACTGTTCCAAAATCCACTCCAAAAAAATTCACAAACAATTTTTACATGTTGCACTTACGTTTTTTCCTTATGGCATCCAAATCAGAAAGAAATATTGACACATTGTAATTCACACTGTCAATTTGACAGTTCAGTTCCGCCCCAAGCGTTAAAAAAGTAAGCGACATTATGGCTGGTTCAAAAGAACGCTGTACCCGTTGCCAGTGCTCCGAATTGCAACCAAACTTTACGAAACCCATTTTCAATACTTACTTAACAATGTTCGTAAGTTTGGTTTAATTCGGTGCAAAGACACGGCGGGTCCACGTTTTGGCATATATTTCGAGACCCTAGTCATCAATAGATATGAGAATAACCCCGTATTAAAGCACTTATCAACAGCTTTCATTTGATATCCATATTGTACAAACACATTCTAGGGTCCACGTTTTGGTCTCCATCTCGAGACCCTAGTCACGGAGCGGATGGAAATTCTCTGAACTAAAGCATTCACCAACAGCTTCCATTTGATACCCATATTGTACATACACATCCGAAGGTTACCCGGGTCCACGTTTTGACCTATATCTCGAGACCCTATCTACCAATAGGTATCCAAACTATACGGAAACCATCTTCAATACCTCCTTAACAATGTGTGTAAGTTTGGTTTAATTCGGTGCAAAGACACGGCGGGTTCACGTTTTGGCATATATTTCGAGACCCTAGTCATCAATAGGTAAGAAAATTACCCCGTATTAAAGCACTTATCAACAGCTTTCATTTGATATCCATATTGTACAAACACATTCTAGGGTCCACGTTTTGGTCTCCATCTCGAGACCCTAGTCACGGAGCGGATGGAAATACTCTGAACTAAAGCATTCACCAACAGCTTCCATTTGATACCCATATTGTACATACACATCCGAAGGTTACCCGGGTCCACGTTTTGACCTATATTTCGAGACCCTATCTACCAATAGGTATCCAAACTATACGGAAACCATCTTCAATACCTACTTAACAATGTGTGTAAGTTTGGTTTAATTCGGTTCAAAGACACGGCGGGTCCACGTTTTGGCATATATTTCGATACCCTAGTTATCAATAGATATGAAAATTACCCCGTATTAAAGCACTTATCAACAGCTTTCATTTGATACCCATATTGTACATACACGTCCGAAGGTTACCCGGGTCCACGTTTTGACCTATATCTCGAGACCCCATTCACGAAGCGGCATGAAAAATACTCCGAACCAAAGCATTCACCAACAGCTTCCATTTCATACCCATATTGTACACACACATCCGAAGGTTACCCGGGTCCACGTTTCGACATATATCTCGAGACCCTATCTCCCAATAGGTATCCAAACTACACGGAAACCATCTTCAATACCTACTTAACAATGTGTGTAAGTTTGGTTTAATTCGGTTTAAAGACACGGCGGGTCCACGTTTTGGCATATATTTCGAGACCCTAGTCATCAATAGATATGAGAATAACCCCGTATTAAAGCACTTATCAACAGCTTTCATTTGATATCCATATTGTACAAACACATTCTAGGGTCCACGTTTTGGTCTCCATCTCGAGACCCTAGTCACGGAGCGGATGGAAATACTCTGAACTAAAGCATTCACCAACAGCTTCCATTTGATACCCATATTGTACATACGCATCCGAAGGTTACCCGGGTCCACGTTTTGAACTATATCTCGAGACCCTATCTACCAATAGGTATCCAAACTGTACGGAAACCATCTTCAATACCTCCTTAACAATGTGTGTAAGTTTGGTTTAATTCGGTGCAAAGACACGGCGGGTCCACGTTTTGGCATATATTTCCAGACCCTGGTCATCTATAGGTATGAAGATTACCCCGTATTAAAGCACTTATCAACAGCTTTCATTGGATACCCATATTGTTCATACACAACCAAAGGTTACCCGCGTCCACGTTTTGACCTATATCTCGAGACCCCAGTCACGGAGCAGCATGAAAAATACTCTGTACTAAAGCATTCACCAACAGCTTCAATTTGATATCCATATTGTACAAGCTCATTCTAGGGTCCACGTTTTGGTCTCTACCTCGAGACCCTAGTCACAGAGCGGCATGAAAAATACTCTGAACTAAAGCATTCACCAACAGCTTCCATTTGATATCCATATTGTACATACACGTCCGAAGGTTACCCGGGTCCACGTTTTGACCTATATCTCGAGCCCTATTTCCAAAATAAAATATAATCCATGTTACTCGTGGATAATGTAGCTTTCGAATGGTGAAAGAATTTTTAAAATCGGTCATGTAGTTTTTGAGCCTGTTCATTACAACCAAACAAACAAACAAAGTTTTCCTCTTTATAATATTAGTATAGATAAACTGAAAATCAGGAAAAAAGGAGATTGTTTTTAAATTTCAAACCAACGCATATGAATAACTAAGAAACAATCGTCTTTTTTCCTGATCATCCATGAATTTTTCGTTTCAATTTATATGTTTTATTAAGCATTGGAGCTTTTTTACCCAGTATCCATTAATATTTTTCAAAAAAAAAACGAAAAAATTTTTTTTTTCCACGAACACGTAATTTCATTCGGATTTCACATTAAATTCTCAAATTTCGTAAGAAATTATTCACTGTTCCAAAATCCACTCCAAAAAAATTCACAAACAATTTTTACATGTTGCACTTACGTTTTTTCCTTATGGCATCTAAATCAGAAAGAAATATTGACACATTGTAATTCACACTGTCAATTTGACAGTTCAGTTCCGCCCCAAGCGTTAAAAAAGTAAGCGACATTATGGCTGGTTCAAAAGAACGCTGTACCCGTTGCCAGTGCTCCGAATTGCAACCAAACTTTACGAAACCCATTTTCAATACTTACTTAACAATGTTCGTAAGTTTGGTTTAATTCGGTGCAAAGACACGGCGGGTCCACGTTTTGGCATATATTTCGAGACCCTAGTCATCAATAGGTATGAAAATTACCCCGTATTAAAGCACTTATCAACAGCTTCCATTTGATATCCACATTGGAAAAACACATTCTAGGGTCCACATATTGGCCTCCATCTCGAGACCCTAGTCACGGAGCGAATGGAAATACTCTGAACTAAAGCATTCACCAACAGCTTCCATTTGATACCCATATTGTACATACACATCCGAAGGTTACCCGGGTCCACGTTTTGACCTATATCTCGAGACCCTATCTACCAATAGGTATCCAAACTATACGGAAACCATCTTCAATACCTACTTAACAATGTGTGTAAGTTTGGTTTAATTCGACGCAAAGACACGGCGGGTCCACGTTTTGGCATATATTTCGATACCCTAGTTATCAATAGATATGAAAATTACCCCGTATTAAAGCACTTATCAACAGCTTCCATTTGATACCCATATTGTACATACACATCCGAAGGTTACCCGGGTCCACGTTTTGACCTATATCTCGAGACCCTATCTACCAATAGGTATCCAAACTATACGGAAACCATCTTCAATACCTACTTAACAATGTGTGTAAGTTTGGTTTAATTCGGTTCAAAGACACGGCGGGTCCACGTTTTGGTATATATTTCGAGACCCTAGTCATCAATAGGTATGAAAATTACCCCGTATTAAAGCAATTATCAAAAGCTTTCATTTGATATCCATATTGTACAAACACATTCTAGGGTCCACGTTTTGGTCTCCATCCCGAGACCCTAGTCACGGAGCGGATGGAAATACTCTGAACTAAAGCATTCACCAACAGCTTCCATTTGATACCCATATTGTACATACACATCCGAAGGTTACCCGGGTCCACGTTTTGACCTATATTTCGAGACCCTATCTACCAATAGGTATTCAAACTATACGGAAATCATCTTCAACACCTACTTAACAATGTGTGTAAGTTTGGTTTAATTCGGTGCAAAGACACGGCGGGTCCACGTTTTGGCATATATTTCGCGACCCTAGTCCTCAATAGGTATGAAAATTACCCCGTATTAAAGCAATTATCAAAAGCTTTCATTTGATATCCACATTGTAAAAACACATTCTAGGGTCCACATATTGGTCTCCATCTCGAGACCCTAGTCACGGAGCGAATGGAAATACTCTGAACTAAAGCATTCACCAACAGCTTCCATTTGATACCCATATTGTACATACACATCCGAAGGTTACCCGGGTCCACGTTTTGACCTATATCTCGAGACCCTATCTACCAATAGGTATCCAAGCTATACGGAAACCATCTTCAATACCTCCTAGAGTTTGGTATAATTCGGTTTAAGGACACGGCGGGTCCACGTTTTGGCATATATTTCGATACCCTAGTTATCAATAGATATGAAAATTACCCCGTATTAAAGCACTTATCAACAGCTTTCATTTGATACCCATATTGTACATACTCAACCAAAGGTTACCCGGGTCCACGTTTTGACCTATATCTCGAGACCCCAGTAACGGAGCAGCATGAAAAATACTCTATACTAAAGCATTCACCAACAGCTTCCATTTGATACCCATATTGTACATACAGATCCGAAGGTTACCCGGGTCCACGTTTTGACCTATATCTCGAGACCCTATCTACCAACAGGTATTCCAACTATACGGAAACCATCTTCAATACCTCCTTAACAATGTGTGTAAGTTTGGTTTAATTCGGTTCAAAGACACGGCGGGTCCACGTTTTGGCATATATTTCGAGACCCTAGTCATCAATAGGTATGAAAATTACCCCGTATTAAAGCACTTATCAACAGCTTCCATTTGATACCCATATTGTACATACACGTCCGAAGGTTACCCGGGTCCACGTTTTGACTTATATCTCGAGACCCTATCTACCAATAGGTATTCCAACTATACGGAAACCATCTTCAATACCTCCTTAACAATGTGTGTAAGTTTGGTTTAATTCGGTTCAAAGACACGGCGGGTCCACGTTTTGGTATATATTTCCAGACCCTAGTCATCAATAGGTACGAAAATTTCCCCGTATTAAAGCACTTATCAACAGCTTTCATTTGATACCCATATTGTACATATTCAACCAAAGGTTACCCGGGTCCACGTTTTGACCTATATCTCGAGACCCCAGTAACGGAGCGGCATGAAAAATACTCTATACTAAAGCATTCACCAACAGCTTCCATTTGATACCCATATTGTACATACACGTAAGAAGGTTACCTGGGTCCACGTTTTGACCTATATCTCGAGACCCTATCTACCAATAGGTATTCAAACTACACGGAAATCATCTTCAACAGCTACTTAACAATGTGTGTAAGTTTGGTTTAATTCGGTGCAAAGACACGGCGGGTCCACGTTTTGGCATATATTTCGAGACCCTAGTCATCAATAGGTATGAAAATTACCCCGTATTAAAGCAATTATCAAAAGCTTTCATTTGATATCCATATTGTACAAACACATTCTAGGGTCCACGTTTTGGTCTCCATCTCGAGACCCTAGTCACGGAGCGGATGGAAATACTCTGAACTAAAGCAATTACCAACAGCTTCCATTTGATACCCATATTGTACATACACATCCGAAGGTTACCCGGGTCCACGTTTTGACATATATTTCGAGGCCCTATCTACCAATAGGTATCCAAACTATACGGAAACCATCTTCAATACCTACTTAACAATGTGTGTAAGTTTGGTTTAATTCGGCGCAAAGACACGGCGGGTCAACGTTTTGGGATATATTTCGATACCCTAGTTATCAATAGATATGAAAATTACCCCGTATTAAAGCACTTATCAACAGCTTTCATTTGATACCCATATTGTACATACTCAACCAAAGGTTACCCGGGTCCACGTTTTGACCTATATCTCGAGACCCCAGTAACGGAGCGGCATGAAAAATACTCTATACTAAAGCATTCACCAACAGCTTCCATTTGATACCCATATTGTACATACACATCCGAAGGTTACCCGGGTCCACGTTTTGACCTATATTTCGAGACCCTATCTACCAATAGGTATTCAAACTATACGGAAATCATCTTCAACACCTACTTAACAATGTGTGTAAGTTTGGTTTAATTCGGTTCAAAGACACGGCGGGTCCACGTTTTGGCATATATTTCGAGACCCTAGTCATCAATAGGTATGAAAATTACCCCGTATTAAAGCACTTATCAACAGCTTCCATTTGATACCCATATTGTACATACACGTCCGAAGGTTACCCGGGTCCACGTTTTGACTTATATCTCGAGACCCTATCTACCAATAGGTATTCCAACTATACGGAAACCATCTTCAATACCTCCTTAACAATGTGTGTAAGTTTGGTTTAATTCGGTTCAAAGACACGGCGGGTCCACGTTTTGGTATATATTTCCAGACCCTAGTCATCAATAGGTATGAAAATTACCCCGTATTAAAGCAATTATCAAAAGCTTTCATTTGATATCCATATTGTACAAACACATTCTAGGGTCCACGTTTTGGTCTCCATCTCGAGACCCTAGTCACGGAGCGAATGGAAATACTCTGAACTAAAGCATTCACCAACAGCTTCCATTTGATACCCATATTGTACATACACATCCGAAGGTTACCCGGGTCCACGTTTTGACCTATATCTCGAGACCCTATCTACCAATAGGTATCCAAACTATACGGAAACCATCTTCAATACCTCCTAAAGTTTGGTTTAATTCGGTTTAAGGACACGGCGGGTCCACGTTTTGGCATATATTTCGATACCCTAGTTATCAATAGATATGAAAATTACCCCGTATTAAAGCACTTATCAACAGCTTTCATTTGATACCCATATTGTACATACTCAACCAAAGGTTACCCGGGTCCACGTTTTGACCTATATCTCGAGACCCCAGTAACGGAGCAGCATGAAAAATACTCTATACTAAAGCATTCACCAACAGCTTCCATTTGATACCCATATTGTACATACAGATCCGAAGGTTACCCGGGTCCACGTTTTGACCTATATCTCGAGACCCTATCTACCAACAGGTATTCCAACTATACGGAAACCATCTTCAATACCTCCTTAACAATGTGTGTAAGTTTGGTTTAATTCGGTTCAAAGACACGGCGGGTCCACGTTTTGGCATATATTTCGAGACCCTAGTCATCAATAGGTATGAAAATTACCCCGTATTAAAGCACTTATCAACAGCTTCCATTTGATACCCATATTGTACATACACGTCCGAAGGTTACCCGGGTCCACGTTTTGACTTATATCTCGAGACCCTATCTACCAATAGGTATTCCAACTATACGGAAACCATCTTCAATACCTCCTTAACAATGTGTGTAAGTTTGGTTTAATTCGGTTCAAAGACACGGGGGGTCCACGTTTTGGTATATATTTCCAGACCCTAGTCATCAATAGGTATGAAAATTACCCCGTATTAAAGCAATTATCAAAAGCTTTCATTTGATATCCATATTGTACAAACACATTCTAGGGTCCACGTTTTGGTCTCCATCTCGAGACCCTAGTCACGGAGCGGATGGAAATACTCTGAACTAAAGCATTCACCAACAGCTTCCATTTGATACCCATATTGTACATACACATCCGAAGGTTACCCGGGTCCACGTTTTGACCTATATCTCGAGACCCTATCTACCAACAGGTATTCCAACTATACGGAAACCATCTTCAATACCTCCTTAACAATGTGTGTAAGTTTGGTTTAATTCGGTTCAAAGACACGGCGGGTCCACGTTTTGGCATATATTTCGAGACCCTAGTCATCAATAGGTATGAAAATTACCCCGTATTAAAGCACTTATCAACAGCTTCCATTTGATACCCATATTGTACATACACGTCCGAAGGTTACCCGGGTCCACGTTTTGACCTATATTTCGAGGCCCTATCTACCAATAGGTATCCAAACTATACGGAAACCATCTTCAATACCTACTTAACAATGTGTGTAAGTTTGGTTTAATTCGGCGCAAAGACACGGCGGGTCAACGTTTTGGGATATATTTCGATACCCTAGTTATCAATAGATATGAAAATTACCCCGTATTAAAGCACTTATCAACAGCTTTCATTTGATACCCATATTGTACATACTCAACCAAAGGTTACCCGGGTCCACGTTTTGACCTATATCTCGAGCCCTATTTCCAAAATAAAATATAATCCATGTTACTCGTGAATAATGTAGCTTTCGAATGGTGAAAGAATTTTTAAAATCGGTCCAGCAGTTTTTGAGCCTATTCATTACAACCAAACAAACAAACAAAGTTTTCCTCTTTATAATATATTATTAGTATAGATAAATTGAAAATCAGGAAAAAAGGAGATTGTTTTTAAATTTCAAACCAACGCATATGAATAACTAAGAAACAATCGTCTTTTTTCCCGATCATCCATGAATTTTTCGTTTCAATTTATATGTTTTATTAAGCATTGGAGCTTTTTTACCCAGTATCCATTAATATTTTTCAAAAAAAAACGAAAAAAATTTTTTTTTCCACGAACACGTAATTTCATTCGGATTTCACATTAAATTCTCAAATTTCGTAAGAAATTATTCACTGTTCCAAAATCCACTCCAAAAAAATTCACAAACAATTTTTACATGTTGCACTTACGTTTGTTCCTTATGGCATCCAAATCAGAAAGAAATATTGACACATTGTAATTCACACTGTCAATTTGACAGTTCAGTTCCGCCCCAAGCGTTAAAAAAGTAAGCGACATTATGGCTGGTTCAAAAGAACGCTGTACCCGTTGCCAGTGCTCCGAATTGCAACCAAACTTTACGAAACCCATTTTCAATACTTATGTCACGTAACCTTTAAACCAACACTTAAGAAAACATGCCGAGATTAAATCATTCTAACCACAGAGTCAATTTCGAAGTCACCACCTTTTAATTGCATCTCTTATTCGCCATATACGCCTTATGAATTTGCCTGCTTTGATGTCGCTGTGAAAAAACGGCGAAGTAAGACCGACGCCGACGAGTAGTGGAGGAGTTCGAGTGCAGAGTCGCAGTAGTGAAGTCGCAAAAATATTCATTATATATTATCTTTTAAAAAGGCTAACTTATAGCCGAATTTAACGTTTTGTAAAATGATACATTGAATTTAATAATAAAAGTGTTCATATGAATTTATATGTGTTTATGTGGACAAGACGTAGTGATCGGACATTCCTGATATATCACCCCGTACGCCCCCTCGTGACAATTATTCAGAAGCAGGGATCGAACTCCCCTTCATACGCGAACGTTTAAAAATGAATTAAAATGCGATAAATACATATACTTACTTATATAAATGAAATGAAAATATAGTGTTGTAGTGAAAAGTGTAATAATTTCATAAAAGAAATTATATGTTATAACGTTAAGCATGCGCAAAATGCTTTAAAACGAAGATACATACATACGTATATATGTATGTATACATACGTTATTAGTACTCCTATGAACGTTTGAACGTTAGATCCTCGTGGACATGCATAGTCTTGTCGAACGAAGTCATAGTTCTGCAGCGACGCGTTTTAATTAACGTCTTGAAACTGTTGTGGGCATACGCTTTGTCCATCGCGAATGCAGTTTTGTCGTGTGCGATTTGAAATAACGTCTTATGTTGCTGAGCTGTGGCAGTAGCAACGTATAAGCCACAAAACGAACTTCGTAAAAGTTCCATCGTGTTCTCGGTTTGTTAAGTGCACGAGTGACTAAAATAGGAACAGATTCATTGAAAAAAAAAAACTAATATGTCTTTACGTAAAAAGAATTTGCAAGAACTGCGAAACGAATGTAAAAAGTTTGGATTGTCTACGTCGGGACGTAAAAACGAACTTATTGAACGATTAATGCAACATATGAATGCAGAAATGAACGAAAATGATGAATCAACGTTAACGCAAAATAATTTTTCGGTAATACAACGCGTTTCGAATTTAGAAAAAACAATAGCGGATTTGCAATCGCTTCTATTAACTCCAAGGCAGCCGACTGTCGTATCAACTAATTTTGAACGGTTATTATCGTCGTCTCCTGTACCCCCAGTGTACACTACCGCGTCAAATTTTATTCCACCGTGTACGCCACAAGCCATTCCTTCGCAATGGGAATCGGTGAATACGGGCTATGCAACAAGTGCTGTGCCAAATCAAAGTGTACCAGTGTCATACAGTAATGCTGTTCCGCAAAATATACCATACGCTTATGGTCATTATACTCCCGTTGTGTATAATAATTCGTCGTATCAAAGTCATGCACGTGATATAATTGAGCTATTGCCAATTTTTGACCCGACTTCAGATAAATCGTTGAATTCGCGACAATTCGTCAAACGTGTAGAACTTTTAAAAGAAACGTATCAATGGAATGAAAGTGTTTTACTTTTTGCATTACAGCAAAAAATGCGTGGTTCAGCCAAATTGTGGATCGACGCGCAACAATGTGTTTTTGTTTCGTGGCCACAATTTGTGAACAAGTTTTTATCAGATTTTCCGTATATTGATAACGAAGCCGACGTGCATTTAAAAATGTCTCAAACGAAACGTCAAAACGCGGAGACACCGACGGAATATTATTATCGAATGTTAGCGCTCGGAACGAAAGGTGGACTACCGGAGTCCAGTATTGTGCGCCATATTGTTAATGGCATAAACGATATTGATTTAAAAAGAAAAATTTCTAACGAATATAAATGTTGTCAAGACTTACTTCGGGATATAGTAAGCTATTGTATTTATAATGAACCAAAAACAATTGAAAGGAAAACGAAAAACTATGTGCAACCGTGGCGAAATTTTTCGAATACGCGTGAATCGAACACAAACGAAAACAAACAAAAGATAACGCCGCGTGTAAAGGTAGCATTGGAAAATGTAAAGTGCTATAATTGTGCAAAATTCGGGCATTATTCTAATAATTGCCCAGACCCGCAGAAAAAGCCACGTTGTGCTAATTGTAATCGCACGTCACATACAACAGAAAAGTGTACATCTAAATCAAAAGATATAAATAAAATTTTAGAAAATACAGTGCTGTGCGAAAATTCGGAAAATATTATAAAAATGATCTTAGTGAACGGACACGAAACGAAATCCATCGTGGATCCGGGTAGTACATGTACTCTCGTAAGAAAATCATTCGCGGAAAAAGTAGGAAAGTGTGAAGAATATAACACCAATCTACACGGTTTTGCGGGTGGTGAATATGTTTGTTCGGGAAAAGTAAGAGTTCCACTTGTTATCGATAACAACAAAATTATTTCCGATTTACTAATAATTGATGATTACTTAATCAAAGAAAATATACTCTTGGGAAAAGACGTATTATGTCGCGCTGATAAACGACTAGTTATCGAAGGTGACAAATGTACAATTGAACGTATACAATTGATTAACGCGTGCGCCGATTTGAACGATAATGAACGTAAATTATTTGATAAACTTATAAACAATTACGGTGATGTGTTCGCAAATAATGTTTCGGAAATTGGAAAATGTGCTATTGCTAAAATGAGTATTAAAGTGAATACTGACGTGCCTATATGTCTCCAACAGTATCGCGTGCCGTTCGCGAAAAGACCTATTATTGCGAAAATAATCTCGGAATTACTCGAAAACGATATTATACGTCCAAGCGAATCGCCATACTCTTCGCCGGTTGTGCTCGTTGATAAGAAGAGTGGTGATCATCGGTTATGTATTGATTACAGATGTTTGAATAAAGTAACAATTAAACAACCGTTCCCCATGCCGAACATGGAGGAGCAGTTTGGTCAGTTAGCCGGTAACACGTATTTTACAACTCTTGACTTAAGAATGGGTTACCACCAGATCGAAATTGAAGAAACCTCTAAAAAGTTTACCGCGTTTGTTACGACGGAAGGACATTATGAATTTAACAGAATGCCTTTTGGTCTCGTTAATGCGCCAGCTGTGTTTCAGTGCGTAATGAACAATATTGTGTCGAAAATGCCAGCAAACGAAGTGCTTGTGTATTTAGACGATGTGATTATACCGAGTAAGACTGTTGAAGAAGGACTAAACCGGTTACAAAAATTTTTGATGTTGTTAAGAGAAGCTAATCTCACGTTACGCGTCGATAAATGCAAATTTTTACAAAAGAAAATAGAACATTTGGGACACGTTATTGATGAAAATGGAATCTCGCCTGGGAAGACAAAAATTAACGCTATATTAAATTTCCCAAAACCCAAAAACATTTCAGAAGTTCGAAGATTCCTTGGCCTTACAGGATTTTTCCGTAAGTTTGTTGAAAATTATTCACTAATCGCTAAGCCTTTAACAAAACTTTTGCATAAGGAAAATATTGACAATTTTGTTTGGGGTGAAAGCCAACAAAACGCGTTTACTAGACTCATTAATACGTTGGCAGCTGAACCTATTCTCGCGTTATACGATCCTAACTCTCAACAGGAAGTTCATACAGATGCCAGCAGCGTAGGGCTTGCAGGCGTGTTATTACAGTCATCTGATGGGAAAAATTGGAAACCTGTCTTTTACTACAGTCGTCACTGTACCGCAAGCGAAAGTAAATGTCATAGCTATGAACTGGAAGTTCTAGCTGTTGTAGAAACTTTGGAGCGATTCCGAATATACCTACTAGGTAAGCGTTTCCGTGTAGTAACAGATTGCTCTGCTATTGCACACGTTAAAGAAAACAAGGAACTTAAGCCAAAAATTGCCCGATGGTGGCTTAAGTTACTTGAATACGATTTTGAAGGTACTCACCGTCAAGGGTCACGTCTACAACATGTCGATGCGCTTAGTCGCATGCCAAACGAACCCAGTAGGGAAATCGAGCCAGCAGGATTAGTCTTAAAAGTAACAGCAAACGTAGATGATTGGTTACTAACGATGCAGTTGCAGGACGAAAAATTACAAAATATTATAGCAATTTTGAATGGTTCAATTAAATCTGCACAAGAAAATCAAATCAAATTAGAATATCAACTGCAAAATCACCGACTTTACCGAAAACAGCCAGGCGGACTTAAGTTTGTGGTGCCAAAAGCTGTACGATGGCGTATATTACAATACTGCCATGATAAAGTAGGTCACCAAGCAATAGAGAAAACGTTAGAACGCCTTAAGCAGGCGTATTGGTTTCCACAAATGCGAAAATATGTAAAACAATATATATCCGCATGTGTCGATTGCTGCTACAAGAAGCAACGTTCAGGGAAAAATGAAGGTAGTTTACATTACAGCGAAGTTAAACCCGTTCCTTTTTATCGAATACATATCGACCATATGGGTCCATTTGTAAAAAGCAAACGTGGAAATTGCTACATACTAGCGATTTCCGATACATTTAGCAAATTTCTCGTAGTTAAAGCCGTTAGAGATACCAAAACGATACACGTATTAAAAACACTTAACGAAATGACTAGCTACTTTGGACTTCCATCGCAGATCGTATCTGATCGAGGTACGGCCTTTACGTCCAAAGCATTTGAGTCTTATTGCGACAACAACAACATACAACATATAAAAACCGCAGTGCGCACTCCACGAGCAAATGGCCAGGTGGAGCGCGCCAACCAACTTATACTTTCGTTTATACGAACAACGACTGAAGAGCCGAAAGACTGGGATTTAACGCTTCGAAATCTGCAATGGTCCATAAATTCCCAGAAAAATTCAACGACGGGTTTGAGCCCGAATCAACTGGTGTTTGACTTTAATATTCGAGATGTCGTCCAAAATAAAATTATAGCTGCGATACATGATGACCTCGAAACTGAATCCACAACGACAATCGCCGATAAGCACGAACTAGCCGCAATCAACATAAGCAACGAGCAAGAGAAATGGAAGCAGAGATTTGATAGTAAGCATGCAGTACCAAAAACTTATGCAGAAAACGATATTGTCGTCATTGAAAACGAACCAGCGTCTGTAGGCGAATCACGAAAACTCGAGCCGAAATACCGTGGCCCCTATATTATTCGAAAAGTTTTGGGCAACGATCGATACCTCATCGAAGATATCCCCGGTTATCAAGTCATGTCCAAGAAATTTTGTTCAGTCTACGCGTCATCTCGAGACCCTAGTCACGGAGCGGATGGAAATACTCTGAACTAAAGCATTCACCAACAGCTTCCATTTGATACCCATATTGTACATACACATCCGAAGGTTACCCGGGTCCACGTTTTGACCTATATTTCGAGACCCTATCTACCAATAGGTATCCAAACTATACGGAAACCATCTTCAATACCTACTTAACAATGTGTGTAAGTTTGGTTTAATTCGGCGCAAAGACACGGCGGGTCCACGTTTTGGCATATATTTCGATACCCTAGTTATCAATAGATATGAAAATTACTCCGTATTAAAGCACTTATCAACAGCTTTCATTTGATACCCATATTGTACATACACGTCCGAAGGTTACCCAGGTCCACGTTTTGACCTATATCTCGAGACCCCATTCACGAAGCGGCATGGAAAATACTCCGAACCAAAGCATTCACCAACAGCTTCCATTTCATACCCATATTGTACATACACATCCGAAGGTTACCCGGGTCCACGTTTTGACCTATATCTCGAGACCCTATCTACCAATAGGTATCCAAACTATACGGAAACCATCTTCAATACCTACTTAACAATGTGTGTAAGTTTGGTTTAATTCGACGCAAAGACACGGCGGGTCCACGTTTTGGCATATATTTCGATACCCTAGTTATCAATAGATATGAAAATTACCCCGTATTAAAGCACTTATCAACAGCTTCCATTTGATACCCATATTGTACATACACATCCGAAGGTTACCCGGGTCCACGTTTTGACCTATATCTCGAGACCCTATCTATCAATAGGTATCCAAACTATACGGAAACCATCTTCAATACCTACTTAACAAAGTGTGTAAGTTTGGTTTAATTCGGCGCAAAGACACGGCGGGTCCACGTTTTGGCATATATTTCGATACCCTAGTCATCAATAGGTATGAAAATTACCCCGTATTAAAGCACTTACCAACAGCTTTCATTTGATGCCCATATTGTACATACACATCCGAAGGTTACCCGGGTCCACGTTTTGACCTATATCTCGAGACCCTATCTATCAATAGGTATCCAAACTATACGGAAACCATCTTCAATACCTACTTAACAATGTGTGTAAGTTTGGTTTAATTCGACGCAAAGACACGGCGGGTCCACGTTTTGGCATATATTTCGATACCCTAGTTATCAATAGATATGAAAATTACCCCGTATTAAAGCACTTATACACAGCTTCCATTTGATACCCATATTGTACATACACATCCGAAGGTTACCCGGGTCCACGTTTTGACCTATATCTCGAGACCCTATCTACCAATAGGTATCCAAACTATACGGAAACCATCTTCAATACCTACTTAACAATGTGTGTAAGTTTGGTTTAATTCGGTTCAAAGACACGGCGGGTCCACGTTTTGGTATAATATATATTTCCAGACCCTAGTCATCAATAGGTATGAAAATTACCCCGTATTAAAGCACTTACCAACAGCTTTCATTTGATGCCCATATTGTACATACTCAACCAAAGGTTACCCGGGTCCACGTTTCGACCTATATCTCGAGGCCCCAGTAACGGAGCGGCATGAAAAATACTCTATACTAAAGCATTCACCAACAGCTTCCATTTGATACCCATATTGTACATGCACGTCCGAAGGTTATCCGGGTCCACGTTTTGACCTATATCTCGAGACCCTATTTACCAATAGGTATCCAAACTACACGGAAACCATCTTCAGTACCTCCTTAACAATGTGTGTAAGTTTGGTTTAATTCGGTTTAAAGACACGGCGGGTCCACGTTTTGGCATATATTTCGAGACCCTAGTCATCAATAGATATGAAAATTACCCCGTATTAAAGCACTTATCAACAGCTTTCATTTGATATCCATAATGTACAAACACATTCTAGGGTCCACGTTTTGGTCTCCATCTCGAGACCCTAGTCACGGAGCGGATGGAAATACTCTGAACTAAAGCATTCACCAACAGCTTCCATTTGATACCCATATTGTACATACACATCCGAAGGTTACCCGGGTCCACGTTTTGAACTATATCTCGAGACCCTATCTACCAATAGGTATCCAAACTGTACGGAAACCATCTTCAATACCTCCTTAACAATGTGTGTAAGTTTGGTTTAATTCGGTTCTAAGACACGGCGGGTCCACGTTTTGGCATATATTTCAAGACCCTAGTCATCTATAGGTATGAAAATTACCCCGTATTAAAGCACTTATCAACAGCTTTCATTTGATACCCATATTGTACATACACAACCAAAGGTTACCCGCGTCCACGTTTTGACCTATATCTCGAGACCCCAGTCACGGAGCGGCATGAAAAATACTCTGTACTAAAGCATTCACCAACAGCTTCAATTTGATATCCATATTGTACAAGCTCATTCTAGGGTCGACGTTTTGGTCTCTACCTCGAGACCCTAGTCACAGAGCGGCATGAAAAATACTCTGAACTAAAGCATTCACCAACAGCTTCCATTTGATATCCATATTGTACATACACGTCCGAAGGTTACCCGGGTCCACGTTTTGACCTATATCTCGAGCCCTATTTCCAAAATCAAATATAATCCATGTTACTCGTGGATAATGTAGCTTTCGAATGGTGAAAGAATTTTTAAAATCGGTCCAGTAGTTTTTGAGCCTGTTCATTACAACCAAACAAACAAACAAAGTTTTCCTCTTTATAATATTAGTATAGATAAACTGAAAATCAGGAAAAAAGGAGATTGTTTTTAAATTTCAAACCAACGCATATGAATAACTAAGAAACAATCGTCTTTTTTCCTGATCATCCATGAATTTTTCGTTTCAATTTATATGTTTTATTAAGCATTGGAGCTTTTTTAACCAGTATCCATTAATATTTTTAAAAAAAAAAACGAAAAAAATTTTTTTTTCCACGAACACGTAATTTCATTCGGATTTCACATTAAATTCTCAAATTTCGTAAGAAATTATTCACTGTTCCAAAATCCACTCCAAAAAAATTCACAAACAATTTTTACATGTTGCACTTACGTTTTTTCCTTATGGCATCCAAATCAGAAAGAAATATTGACACATTGTAATTCACACTGTCAATTTGACAGTTCAGTTCCGCCCCAAGCGTTAAAAAAGTAAGCGACATTGTGGCTGGTTCAAAAGAACGCTGTACCCGTTGCCAGTGCTCCGAATTGCAACCAAACTTTACGAAACCCATTTTCAATACTTACTTAACAATGTTCGTAAGTTTGGTTTAATTCGGTGCAAAGACACGGCGGGTCCACGTTTTGGCATATATTTCGAGACCCTAGTCATCAATAGGTATGAAAATTACCCCGTATTAAAGCACTTATCAACAGCTTCCATTTGATATCCACATTGGAAAAACACATTCTAGGGTCCACATATTGGTCTCCATCTCGAGACCCTAGTCACGGAGCGAATGGAAATACTCTGAACTAAAGCATTCACCAACAGCTTCCATTTGATACCCATATTGTACATACACATCCGAAGGTTACCCGGGTCCACGTTTTGACCTATATCTCGAGACCCTATCTACCAATAGGTATCCAAACTATACGGAAACCATCTTCAATACCTACTTAACAATGTGTGTAAGTTTGGTTTAATTCGACGCAAAGACACGGCGGCTCCACGTTTTGGCATATATTTCGATACCCTAGTTATCAATAGATATGAAAATTACCCCGTATTAAAGCAATTATCAAAAGCTTTCATTTGATATCCACATTGTAAAAACACATTCTAGGGTCCACGTTTTGGTCTCCATCTCGAGACCCTAGTCACGGAGCGGATGGAAATACTCTGAACTAAAGCATTCACCAACAGCTTCCATTTGATACCCATATTGTACATACACATCCAAAGGTTACCCGGGTCCACGTTTTGACCTATATTTCGAGACCCTATCTACCAATAGGTATTCAAACTATACGGAAATCATCTCCAACACCTACTTAACAATGTGTGTAAGTTTGGTTTAATTCGGTGCAAAGACACGGCGGGTCCACGTTTTGGCATATATTTCGAGACCCTAGTCATCAATAGGTATGAAAATTACCCCGTATTAAAGCAATTCTCAAAAGCTTTCATTTGATATCCACATTGTAAAAACACATTCTAGGGTCCACATATTGGTCTCCATCTCGAGACCCTAGTCACGGAGCGGATGGAAATACTCTGAACTAAAGCATTCACCAACAGCTTCCATTTGATACCCATATTGTACATACACGTTCGAAGGTTACCCGGGCCCACGTTTTGACCTATATCTCGAGACCAATAGGTATTCAAACTATACGGAAATCATCTTCAATACCTACTTAACAATGTGTGTAAGTTTGGTTTAATTCGGTTCTAAGACACGGCGGGTCCACGTTTTGGCATATATTTCCAGACCCTAGTCATCTATAGATATGAAAATTACCCCGTATTAAAGCACTTATCAACAGCTTTCATTTGATACCCATATTGTACATACTCAACCTAAGGTTACCCGGGTCCACGTTTTGACCTATATCTCGAGACCAATAGGTATTCAAACTATACGGAAATCATCTTCAATACCTACTTAACAATGTGTGTAAGTTTGGTTTAATTCGGTTCTAAGACACGGCGGGTCCACGTTTTGGCATATATTTCCAGACCCTAGTCATCTATAGGTATGAAAATTACCCCGTATTAAAGCACTTATCAACAGCTTTCATTTGATACCCATATTGTACATACACAACCAAAGGTTACCCGCGTCCACGTTTTGACCTATATCTCGAGACCCCAGTCACGGAGCGGCATGAAAAATACCCTGTACTAAAGCATTCACCAACAGCTTCAATTTGATATCCATATTGTACAAACACATTCTAGGGTCCACGTTTTGGTCTCTACCTCGAGACCCTAGTCACAGAGCGGCATGAAAAATACTCTGAACTAAAGCATTCACCAACAGCTTCCATTTGATATCCATATTGTACATACACGTCCGTTACCCGGGTCCACGTTTTGACCTATATCTCGAGCCCTATTTCCAAAATAAAATATAATCCATGTTACTCGTGGATAATGTAGCTTTCGAATGGTGAAAGAATTTTTAAAATCGGTCCAGTAGTTTTTGAGCCTGTTCATTACAACCAAACAAACAAACAAAGTTTTCCTCTTTATAATATTAGTATAGATAAACTGAAAATCAGGAAAAAAGGAGATTGTTTTTAAATTTCAAACCAACGCATATGAATAACTAAGAAACAATCGTCTTTTTTCCTGATCATCCATGAATTTTTCGTTTCAATTTATATGTTTTATTAAGCATTGGAGCTTTTTTACCCAGTATCCATTAATATTTTTCAAAAAAAAAACGAAAAAAATTTTTTTTTCCACGAACACGTAATTTCATTCGGATTTCACATTAAATTCTCAAATTTCGTAAGAAATTATTCACTGTTCCAAAATCCACTCCAAAAAAATTCACAAACAATTTTTACATGTTGCACTTACGTTTTTTCCTTATGGCATCCAAATCAGAAAGAAATATTGACACATTGTAATTCACACTGTCAATTTGACAGTTCAGTTCCGCCCCAAGCGTTAAAAAAGTAAGCGACATTATGGCTGGTTCAAAAGAACGCTGTACCCGTTGCCAGTGCTCCGAATTGCAACCAAACTTTACGAAACCCATTTTCAATACTTACTTAACAATGTGCGTAAGTTTGGTTTAATTCGGTGCAAAGACACGGCGGGTCCACGTTTTGGCATATATTTCGAGACCCTAGTCATCAATAGGTATGAAAATTACCCAGTATTAAAGCACTTATCAACAGCTTTCATTTGATATCCACATTGGAAAAACACATTCTAGGGTCCACATATTGGTCTCCATCTCGAGACCCTAGTCACGGAGCGAATGGAAATACTCTGAACTAAAGCATTCACCAACAGCTTCCATTTGATACCCATATTGTACATACACATCCGAAGGTTACCCGGGTCCACGTTTTGACCTATATCTCGAGACCCTATCTACCAATAGGTATTCCAACTATACGGAAATCATCTTCAATACCTCCTTAACAATGTGTGTAAGTTTGGTTTAATTCGGTTCAAAGACACGGCGAGTCCACGTTTTGGCATATATTTCGAGACCCTAGTCATCAATAGGTATGAAAATTACCCTGTATTAAAGCACTTATCAACTGCTTCCATTTGATACCCATATTGTACATACACAACCAAAGGTTTCCCGGGTCTACGTCTTGACCTATATCTCGAGACCCCAGTCACGGATCGGCATGAAAAATACTCTGTAATAAAGCATTCACCAACAGCTTTCATTTGATACCCATATTGTACATACACATCCAAAGGTTACCCGGGTCCACGTTTTGACCTATATCTCGAGACCCTATCTACCAATAGGTATTCAAACTATACGGAAATCATCTTCAACAGCTACTTAACAATGTGTGTAAGTTTGGTTTAATTCGGTGCAAAGACACGGCGGGTCCACGTTTTGGCATATATTTCGAGACCCTAGTCATCAATAGGTATGAAAATTACCCCGTATTAAAGCAATTATCAAAAGCTTTCATTTGATATCCATATTGTACAAACACATTCTAGGGTCCACGTTTTGGTCTCCATCTCGAGACCCTAGTCACGGAGCGGATGGAAATACTCTGAACTGAAGCATTCACCAACAGCTTCCATTTGATACCCATATTGTACATACACATCCGAAGGTTACCCGGGTCCACGTTTTGACCTATATTTCGAGACCCTATCTACCAATAGGTATCCAAACTATACGGAAACCATCTTCAATACCTACTTAACAATGTGTGTAAGTTTGGTTTAATTCGGCGCAAAGACACGGCGGGTCCACGTTTTGGATATATTTCGATACCCTAGTTATCAATAGATATGAAAATTACCCCCTATTTAAGCACTTATCAACAGCTTTCATTTGATACCCATATTGTACATACACATCCGAAGGTTACCCGGGTCCACGTTTTGACCTATATCTCGAGACCCCATTCACGAAGCGGCATGAAAAATACTCCGAACCAAAGCATTCACCAACAGCTTCCATTTCATACCCATATTGTACATACACATCCGAAGGTTACCCGGGTCCACGTTTTGACCTATATCTCGAGACCCTATCTACCAATAGGTATCCAAACTATACGGAAACCATCTTCAATACCTACTTAACAATGCGTGTAAGTTTGGTTTAATTCGACGCAAAGACACGGCGGGTCCACGTTTTGGCATATATTTCGATACCCTAGTTATCAATAGATATGAAAGTTACCCCGTATTAAAGCACTTATCAACAGCTTCCATTTGATACCCATATTGTACATACACATCCGAAGGTTACCCGGGTCCACGTTTTGACCTATATCTCGAGACCCTATCTATCAATAGGTATCCAAACTATACGGAAACCATCTTCAATACCTACTTAACAAAGTGTGTAAGTTTGGTTTAATTCGGGGCAAAGACACGGCGGGTCCACGTTTTGGCATATATTTCGATACCCTAGTCATCAATAGATATGAAAATTACCCCGTATTAAAGCACTTATCAACAGCTTCCATTTGATACCCATATTGTACATACACATCCGAAGGTTACCCGGGTCCACGTTTTGACCTATATCTCGAGACCCTATCTACCAATAGGTATCCAAACTATACGGAAACCATCTCCAATACCTACTTAACAATGTGTGTAAGTTTGGTTTAATTCGGTTCAAAGACACGGCGGGTCCACGTTTTGGTATATATTTCCAGACCCTAGTCATCAATAGGTATGAAAATTACCCCGTATTAAAGCACTTACCAACAGCTTTCATTTGATACCCGTATTGTATATACTCAACCAAAGGTTACCCGGGTCCACGTTTTGACCTATATCTCGAGACCCCAGTAACGGAGCGGCATGAAAAATACTCTATACTAAAGCATTCACCAACAGCTTCCATTTGATACCCATATTGTACATACACGTCCGAAGGTTACCCGGGTCCACGTTTTGACCTATATCTCGAGACCCTATCTACCAATAGGTATCCAAACTATACGGAAACCATCTTCAATACCTCCTTAACAATGTGTGTAAGTTTGGTTTAATTCGGTTTAAAGACACGGCGGGTCCACGTTTTGGCATATATTTCGAGACCCTAGTCATCAATAGATATGAGAATTACCCCGTATTAAAGCACTTATCAACAGCTTTCATTTGATATCCATGTTGTACAAGCTCATTCTACGGTCCACGTTTTGGTCTCTACCTCGAGACCCTAGTCACAGAGCGGCATGAAATGTACTCTGAACTAAAGCATTCACCCACAGCTTCCATTTGATATCCATATTGTACATACACGTCCGAAGGTTACCCGGGTCCACGTTTTGACCTATATCTCGAGCCCTATTTCCAAAATAAAATATAATCCATGTTACTCGTGGATAATGTAGCTTTCGAATGGTGAAAGAATTTTTAAAATCGGTCCAGTAGTTTTTGAGCCTGTTCATTACAACCAAACAAACAAACAAAGTTTTCCTCTTTATAATATTAGTATAGATAAACTGAAAATCAGGAAAAAAGGAGATTGTTTTTAAATTTCAAACCAACGCATATGAATAACTAAGAAACAATCGTCTTTTTTCCTGATCATCCATGAATTTTTCGTTTCAATTTATATGTTTTATTAAGCATTGGAGCTTTTTTACCCAGTATCCATTAATATTTTTCAAAAAAAAAACGAAAAAAATTTTTTTTTCCACGAACACGTAATTTCATTCGGATTTCACATTAAATTCTCAAATTTCGTAAGAAATTATTCACTGTTCCAAAATCCACTCCAAAAAAATTCACAAACAATTTTTACATGTTGCACTTACGTTTTTTCCTTATGGCATCCAAATCAGAAAGAAATATTGACACATTGTAATTCACACTGTCAATTTGACAGTTCAGTTCCGCCCCAAGCGTTAAAAAAGTAAGCGACATTATGGCTGGTTCAAAAGAACGCTGTACCCGTTGCCAGTGCTCCGAATTGCAACCAAACTTTACGAAACCCATTTTCAATACTTACTTAACAATGTTCGTAAGTTTGGTTTAATTCGGTGCAAAGACACGGCGGGTCCACGTTTTGGCATATATTTCGAGACCCTAGTCATCAATAGGTATGAAAATTACCCCGTATTAAAGCAATTATCAAAAGCTTTCATTTGATATCCACATTGTAAAAACACATTCTAGGGTCCACGTTTTGGTCTCCATCCCGAGACCCTAGTCACGGAGCGGATGGAAATACTCTGAACTAAAGCATTCACCAACAGCTTCCATTTGATACCCATATTGTACATACACATCCAAAGGTTACCCGGGTCCACGTTTTGACCTATATTTCGAGACCCTATCTACCAATAGGTATTCAAACTATACGGAAATCATCTCCAACACCTACTTAACAATGTGTGTAAGTTTGGTTTAATTCGGTGCAAAGACACGGCGGGTCCACGTTTTGGCATATATTTCGAGACCCTAGTCATCAATAGGTATGAAAATTACCCCGTATTAAAGCAATTATCAAAAGCTTTCATTTGATATCCACATTGTAAAAACACATTCTAGGGTCCACATATTGGTCTCCATCTCGAGACCCTAGTCACGGAGCGAATGGAAATACTCTGAACTAAAGCATTCACCAACAGCTTCCATTTGATACCCATATTGTACATACACATCCGAAGGTTACCCGGGTCCACGTTTTGACCTATATCTCGAGACCCTATCTACCAATAGGTATCCAAACTATACGGAAACCATCTTCAATACCTACTTAACAAAGTGTGTAAGTTTGGTTTAATTCGGCGCAAAGACACGGCGGGTCCACGTTTTGGCATATATTTCGAGACCCTAGTCATCAATAGGTATGAAAATTACCCCGTATTAAAGCAATTATCAAAAGCTTTCATTTGATATCCACATTGTAAAAACACATTCTAGGGTCCACATATTGGTCTCCATCTCGAGACCCTAGTCACGGAGCGAATGGAAATACTCTGAACTAAAGCATTCACCAACAGCTTCCATTTGATACCCATATTGTACATACACATCCGAAGGTTACCCGGGTCCACGTTTTGACCTATATCTCGAGACCCTATCTACCAATAGGTATCCAAACTATACGGAAACCATCTTCAATACCTACTTAACAAAGTGTGTAAGTTTGGTTTAATTCGGCGTAAAGACACGGCGGGTCCACGTTTTGGCATATATTTCGATACCCTAGTCATCAATAGATATGAAAATTACCCCGTATTAAAGCACTTATCAAAAGCTTCCATTTGATACCCATATTGTACATACACATCCGAAGGTTACCCGGGTCCACGTTTTGACCTATATCTCGAGACCCCAGTAACGGAGCAGCATGAAAAATACTCTATACTAAAGCATTCACCAACAGCTTCCATTTGATACCCATATTGTACATACAGATCCGAAGGTTACCCGGGTCCACGTTTTGACCTATATCTCGAGACCCTATCTACCAACAGGTATTCCAACTATACGGAAACCATCTTCAATACCTACTTAACAATGTGTGTAAGTTTGGTTTAATTCGGTTTAAAGACACGGCGGGTCCACGTTTTGGCATATATTTCCAGACCCTAGTCATCTATAGGTATGAAAATTACCCCGTATTAAAGCACTTATCAACAGCTTTCATTTGATACCCATATTGTACATACACAACCAAAGGTTACCCGCGTCCACGTTTTGACCTATATCTCGAGACCCCAGTCACGGAGCGGCATGAAAAATACTCTGTACTAAAGCATTCACCAACAGCTTCAATTTGATATCCATGTTGTACAAGCTCATTTTACGGTCCACGTTTTGGTCTCTACCTCGAGACCCTAGTCACAGAGCGGCATGAAATATACTCTGAACTAAAGCATTCACCCACAGCTTCCATTTGATATCCATATTGTACATACACGTCCGAAGGTTACCCGGGTCCACGTTTTGACCTATATCTCGAGCCCTATTTCCAAAATAAAATATAATCCATGTTACTCGTGGATAATGTAGCTTTCGAATGGTGAAAGAATTTTTAAAATCGGTCCAGTAGTTTTTGAGCCTGTTCATTACAACCAAACAAACAAACAAAGTTTTCCTCTTTATAATATTAGTATAGATAAACTGAAAATCAGGAAAAAAGGAGATTGTTTTTAAATTTCAAACCAACGCATATGAATAACTAAGAAACAATCGTCTTTTTTCCTGATCATCCATGAATTTTTCGTTTCAATTTATATGTTTTATTAAGCATTGGAGCTTTTTTACCCAGTATCCATTAATATTTTTCAAAAAAAAAACGAAAAAAATTTTTTTTTCCACGAACACGTAATTTCATTCGGATTTCACATTAAATTCTCAAATTTCGTAAGAAATTATTCACTGTTCCAAAATCCACTCCAAAAAAATTCACAAACAATTTTTACATGTTGCACTTACGTTTTTTCCTTATGGCATCCAAATCAGAAAGAAATATTGACACATTGTAATTCACACTGTCAATTTGACAGTTCAGTTCCGCCCCAAGCGTTAAAAAAGTAAGCGACATTATGGCTGGTTCAAAAGAACGCTGTACCCGTTGCCAGTGCTCCGAATTGCAACCAAACTTTACGAAACCCATTTTCAATACTTACTTAACAATGTTCGTAAGTTTGGTTTAATTCGGTGCAAAGACACGGCGGGTCCACGTTTTGGCATATATTTCGAGACCCTAGTCATCAATAGGTATGAAAATTACCCCGTATTAAAGCACATATCAACAGCTTCCATTTGATATCCACATTGGAAAAACACATTCTAGGGTCCACATATTGGTCTCCATCTCGAGACCCTAGTCACGGAGCGGATGGAAATACTCTGAACTAAAGCATTCACCAACAGCTTCCATTTGATACCCATATTGTACATACACATCCGAAGGTTACCCGGGTCCACGTTTTGACCTATATCTCGAGACCCTATCTACCAATAGGTATCCAAACTATACGGAAACCATCTTCAATACCTACTTAACCAAGTGTGTAAGTTTGGTTTAATTCGGCGCAAAGACACGGCGGGTCCACGTTTTGGCATATATTTCGATACCCTAGTCATCAATAGATATGAAAATTACCCCGTATTAAAGCACTTATCAACAGCTTCCATTTGATACCCATATTGTACATACACATCCGAAGGTTACCCGGGTCCACGTTTTGACCTATATCTCGAGACCCTATCTACCAATAGATATCCAAACTATACGGAAACCATCTTCAATACCTACTTAACAATGTGTGTAAGTTTGGTTTAATTCGGTTCAAAGACACGGCGGGTCCACGTTTTGGCATATATTTCGATACCCTAGTTATCAATAGATATGAAAATTACCCCGTATTAAAGCACTTATCAACAGCTTCCATTTGATACCCATATTGTACATACACATCCGAAGGTTACCCGGGTCCACGTTTTGACCTATATCTCGAGACCCTATCTACCGATAGGTATCCAAACTATACGGAAACCATCTTCAATACCAACTTAACAATGTGTGTAAGTTTGGTTTAATTCGGTTCAAAGACACGGCGGGTCCACGTTTTGGTATATATTTCGAGACCCTAGTCATCAATAGGTATGAAAATTTTCCCGTATTAAAGCAATTATCAAAAGCTTTCATTTGATATCCATATTGTACAAACACATTCTAGGGTCCACGTTTTGGTCTCCATCCCGAGACCCTAGTCACGGAGCGGATGGAAATACTCTGAACTAAAGCATTCACCAACAGCTTCCATTTGATACCCATATTGTACATACACATCCAAAGGTTACCCGGGTCCACGTTTTGACCTATATTTCCAGACCCTATCTACCAATAGGTATTCAAACTATACGGAAATCATCTCCAACACCTACTTAACAATGTGTGTAAGTTTGGTTTAATTCGGTGCAAAGACACGGCGGGTCCACGTTTTGGCATATATTTCGAGACCCTAGTCATCAATAGGTATGAAAATTACCCCGTATTAAAGCAATTATCAAAAGCTTTCATTTGATATCCACATTGTAAAAACACATTCTAGGGTCCACATATTGGTCTCCATCTCGAGACCCTAGTCACGGAGCGAATGGAAATACTCTGAACTAAAGCATTCACCAACAGCTTCCATTTGATACCCATATTGTACATACACATCCGAAGGTTACCCGGGTCCACGTTTTGACCTATATCTCGAGACCCTATCTACCAATAGGTATCCAAACTATACGGAAACCATCTTCAATACCTACTTAACAAAGTGTGTAAGTTTGGTTTAATTCGGCGTAAAGACACGGCGGGTCCACGTTTTGGCATATATTTCGATACCCTAGTCATCAATAGATATGAAAATTACCCCGTATTAAAGCACTTATCAAAAGCTTCCATTTGATACCCATATTGTACATACACATCCGAAGGTTACCCGGGTCCACGTTTTGACCTATATCTCGAGACCCCAGTAACGGAGCAGCATGAAAAATACTCTATACTAAAGCATTCACCAACAGCTTCCATTTGATACCCATATTGTACATACAGATCCGAAGGTTACCCGGGTCCACGTTTTGACCTATATCTCGAGACCCTATCTACCAACAGGTATTCCAACTATACGGAAACCATCTTCAATACCTACTTAACAATGTGTGTAAGTTTGGTTTAATTCGGTTTAAAGACACGGCGGGTCCACGTTTTGGCATATATTTCCAGACCCTAGTCATCTATAGGTATGAAAATTACCCCGTATTAAAGCACTTATCAACAGCTTTCATTTGATACCCATATTGTACATACACAACCAAAGGTTACCCGCGTCCACGTTTTGACCTATATCTCGAGACCCCAGTCACGGAGCGGCATGAAAAATACTCTGTACTAAAGCATTCACCAACAGCTTCAATTTGATATCCATGTTGTACAAGCTCATTCTACGGTCCACGTTTTGGTCTCTACCTCGAGACCCTAGTCACAGAGCGGCATGAAATATACTCTGAACTAAAGCATTCACCCACAGCTTCCATTTGATATCCATATTGTACATACACGTCCGAAGGTTACCCGGGTCCACGTTTTGACCTATATCTCGAGCCCTATTTCCAAAATAAAATATAATCCATGTTACTCGTGGATAATGTAGCTTTCGAATGGTGAAAGAATTTTTAAAATCGGTCCAGTAGTTTTTGAGCCTGTTCATTACAACCAAACAAACAAACAAAGTTTTCCTCTTTATAATATTAGTATAGATAAACTGAAAATCAGGAAAAAAGGAGATTGTTTTTAAATTTCAAACCAACGCATATGAATAACTAAGAAACAATCGTCTTTTTTCCTGATCATCCATGAATTTTTCGTTTCAATTTATATGTTTTATTAAGCATTGGAGCTTTTTTACCCAGTATCCATTAATATTTTTCAAAAAAAAAACGAAAAAAATTTTTTTTTCCACGAACACGTAATTTCATTCGGATTTCACATTAAATTCTCAAATTTCGTAAGAAATTATTCACTGTTCCAAAATCCACTCCAAAAAAATTCACAAACAATTTTTACATGTTGCACTTACGTTTTTTCCTTATGGCATCCAAATCAGAAAGAAATATTGACACATTGTAATTCACACTGTCAATTTGACAGTTCAGTTCCGCCCCAAGCGTTAAAAAAGTAAGCGACATTATGGCTGGTTCAAAAGAACGCTGTACCCGTTGCCAGTGCTCCGAATTGCAACCAAACTTTACGAAACCCATTTTCAATACTTACTTAACAATGTTCGTAAGTTTGGTTTAATTCGGTGCAAAGACACGGCGGGTCCACGTTTTGGCATATATTTCGAGACCCTAGTCATCAATAGGTATGAAAATTACCCCGTATTAAAGCACATATCAACAGCTTCCATTTGATATCCACATTGGAAAAACACATTCTAGGGTCCACATATTGGTCTCCATCTCGAGACCCTAGTCACGGAGCGGATGGAAATACTCTGAACTAAAGCATTCACCAACAGCTTCCATTTGATACCCATATTGTACATACACATCCGAAGGTTACCCGGGTCCACGTTTTGACCTATATCTCGAGACCCTATCTACCAATAGGTATCCAAACTATACGGAAACCATCTTCAATACCTACTTAACCAAGTGTGTAAGTTTGGTTTAATTCGGCGCAAAGACACGGCGGGTCCACGTTTTGGCATATATTTCGATACCCTAGTCATCAATAGATATGAAAATTACCCCGTATTAAAGCACTTATCAACAGCTTCCATTTGATACCCATATTGTACATACACATCCGAAGGTTACCCGGGTCCACGTTTTGACCTATATCTCGAGACCCTATCTACCAATAGATATCCAAACTATACGGAAACCATCTTCAATACCTACTTAACAATGTGTGTAAGTTTGGTTTAATTCGGTTCAAAGACACGGCGGGTCCACGTTTTGGCATATATTTCGATACCCTAGTTATCAATAGATATGAAAATTACCCCGTATTAAAGCACTTATCAACAGCTTCCATTTGATACCCATATTGTACATACACATCCGAAGGTTACCCGGGTCCACGTTTTGACCTATATCTCGAGACCCTATCTACCGATAGGTATCCAAACTATACGGAAACCATCTTCAATACCAACTTAACAATGTGTGTAAGTTTGGTTTAATTCGGTTCAAAGACACGGCGGGTCCACGTTTTGGTATATATTTCGAGACCCTAGTCATCAATAGGTATGAAAATTTTCCCGTATTAAAGCAATTATCAAAAGCTTTCATTTGATATCCATATTGTACAAACACATTCTAGGGTCCACGTTTTGGTCTCCATCCCGAGACCCTAGTCACGGAGCGGATGGAAATACTCTGAACTAAAGCATTCACCAACAGCTTCCATTTGATACCCATATTGTACATACACATCCAAAGGTTACCCGGGTCCACGTTTTGACCTATATTTCCAGACCCTATCTACCAATAGGTATTCAAACTATACGGAAATCATCTCCAACACCTACTTAACAATGTGTGTAAGTTTGGTTTAATTCGGTGCAAAGACACGGCGGGTCCACGTTTTGGCATATATTTCGAGACCCTAGTCATCAATAGGTATGAAAATTACCCCGTATTAAAGCAATTATCAAAAGCTTTCATTTGATATCCACATTGTAAAAACACATTCTAGGGTCCACATATTGGTCTCCATCTCGAGACCCTAGTCACGGAGCGAATGGAAATACTCTGAACTAAAGCATTCACCAACAGCTTCCATTTGATACCCATATTGTACATACACGTTCGAAGGTTACCCGGGCCCACGTTTTGACCTATATCTCGAGACCAATAGGTATTCAAACTATACGGAAATCATCTTCAGTACCTACTTAACAATGTGTGTAAGTTTGGTTTAATTCGGTTCTAAGACACGGCGGGTCCACGTTTTGGCATATATTTCCAGACCCTAGTCATCTATAGGTATGAAAATTACCCCGTATTAAAGCACTTATCAACAGCTTTCATTTGATACCCATATTGTACATACACAACCAAAGGTTACCCGCGTCCACGTTTTGACCTATATCTCGAGACCCCAGTCACGGAGCGGCATGAAAAATACCCTGTACTAAAGCATTCACCAACAGCTTCAATTTGATATCCATATTGTACAAACACATTCTAGGGTCCACGTTTTGGTCTCTACCTCGAGACCCTAGTCACAGAGCGGCATGAAAAATACTCTGAACTAAAGCATTCACCAACAGCTTCCATTTGATATCCATATTGTACATACACGTCCGTTACCCGGGTCCACGTTTTGACCTATATCTCGAGCCCTATTTCCAAAACAAAATATAATCCATGTTACTCGTGGATAATGTAGCTTTCGAATGGTGAAAGAATTTTTAAAATCGGTCCAGTAGTTTTTGAGCCTGTTCATTACAACCAAACAAACAAACAAAGCTTTCCTCTTTATAATATTAGTGTAGATAAACTGAAAATCAGGAAAAAAGGAGATTGTTTTTAAATTTCAAACCAACGCATATGAATAACTAAGAAACAATCGTCTTTTTTCCTGATCATCCATGAATTTTTCGTTTCAATTTATATGTTTTATTAAGCATTGGAGCTTTTTTACCCAGTATCCATTAATATTTTTCAAAAAAAAAACGAAAAAAATTTTTTTTTCCACGAACACGTAATTTCATTCGGATTTCACATTAAATTCTCAAATTTCGTAAGAAATTATTCACTGTTCCAAAATCCACTCCAAAAAAATTCACAAACAATTTTTACATGTTGCACTTACGTTTTTTCCTTATGGCATCCAAATCAGAAAGAAATATTGACACATTGTAATTCACACTGTCAATTTGACAGTTCAGTTCCGCCCCAAGCGTTAAAAAAGTAAGCGACATTATGGCTGGTTCAAAAGAACGCTGTACCCGTTGCCAGTGCTCCGAATTGCAACCAAACTTTACGAAACCCATTTTCAATACTTACTTAACAATGTTCGTAAGTTTGGTTTAATTCGGTGCAAAGACACGGCGGGTCCACGTTTTGGCATATATTTCGAGACCCTAGTCATCAATAGGTATGAAAATTACCCCGTATTAAAGCCATTATCAAAAGCTTTCATTTGATATCCACATTGTAAAAACACATTCTAGGGTCCGCATATTGGTCTCCATCTCGAGACCCTAGTCACGGAGCGAATGGAAATACTCTGAACTAAAGCATTCACCAACAGCTTCCATTTGATACCCATATTGTACATACACATCCGAAGGTTACCCGGGTCCACGTTTTGACCTATATCTCGAGACCCTATCTACCAATAGGTATCCAAACTATACGGAAACCATCTTCAATACCTCCTAAAGTTTGGTTTAATTCGGTTTAAGGACACGGCGGGTCCACGTTTTGGCATATATTTCGATACCCTAGTCATCAATAGGTATGAAAATTACCCCGTATTAAAGCACTTATCAACAGCTTTCATTTGATACCCATATTGTACATACTCAACCAAAGGTTACCCGGGTCCACGTTTTGACCTATATCTCGAGACCCCAGTAACGGAGCAGCATGAAAAATACTCTATACTAAAGCATTCACCAACAGCTTCCATTTGATACCCATATTGTACATACAGATCCGAAGGTTACCCGGGTCCACGTTTTGACCTATATCTCGAGACCCTATCTACCAACAGGTATTCCAACTATACGGAAACCATCTTCAATACCTCCTTAACAATGTGTGTAAGTTTGGTTTAATTCGGTTCAAAGACACGGCGGGTCCACGTTTTGGCATATATTTCGAGACCCTAGTCATCAATAGGTATGAAAATTACCCCGTATTAAAGCACTTATCAACAGCTTCCATTTGATACCCATATTGTACATACACGTCCGAAGGTTACCCGGGTCCACGTTTTAACTTATATCTCGAGACCCTATCTACCAATAGGTATTCCAACTATACGGAAACCATCTTCAATACCTCCTTAACAATGTGTGTAAGTTTGGTTTAATTCGGTGAAAAGACACGGCGGGTCCACGTTTTGGTATATATTTCCAGACCCTAGTCATCAATAGGTATGAAAATTACCCCGTATTAAAGCACTTATCAACAGCTTTCATTTGATACCCATATTGTACATACTCAACCAAAGGTTACCCGGGTCCACCTTTTGACCTATATCTCGAGACCCCAGTAACGGAGCGGCATGAAAAATACTCTATACTAAAGCATTCACCAACAGCTTCCATTTGATACCCATATTGTACATAAACGTAAGAAGGTTACCTGGGTCCACGTTTTGACCTATATCTCGAGACCCTATCTACCAATAGGTATTCAAACTATACGGAAATCATCTTCAACAGCTACTTAACAATGTGTGTAAGTTTGGTTTAATTCGGTGCAAAGACACGGCGGGTCCACGTTTTGGCATATATTTCGAGACCCTAGTCATCAATAGGTATGAAAATTACCCCGTATTAAAGCAATTATCAAAAGCTTTCATTTGATATCCATATTGTACAAACACATTCTAGGGTCCACGTTTTGGTCTCCATCTCGAGACCCTAGTCACGGAGCGGATGGAAATACTCTGAACTAAAGCATTCACCAACAGCTTCCATTTGATACCCATATTGTACATACACATCCGAAGGTGACCCGGGTCCACGTTTTGACCTATATTTCGAGGCCCTATCTACCAATAGGTATCCAAACTATACGGAAACCATCTTCAATACCTACTTAACAATGTGTGTAAGTTTGGTTTAATTCGGCGCAAAGACACGGCGGGTCAACGTTTTGGGATATATTTCGATACCCTAGTTATCAATAGATATGAAAATTACCCCGTATTAAAGCACTTATCAACAGCTTTCATTTGATACCCATACTGTACATACTCAACCAAAGGTTACCCGGGTCCACGTTTTGACCTATATCTCGAGCCCTATTTCCAAAATAAAATATAATCCATGTTACTCGTGAATAATGTAGCTTTCGAATGGTGAAAGAATTTTTAAAATCGGTCCAGCAGTTCTTGAGCCTATTCATTACAACCAAACAAACAAACAAAGTTTTCCTCTTTATAATATATTATTAGTATAGATAAATTGAAAATCAGGAAAAAAGGAGATTGTTTTTAAATTTCAAACCAACGCATATGAATAACTAAGAAACAATCGTCTTTTTTCCCGATCATCCATGAATTTTTCGTTTCAATTTATATGTTTTATTAAGCATTGGAGCTTTTTTACCCAGTATCCATTAATATTTTTCAAAAAAAAAACGAAAAAAATTTTTTTTTCCACGAACACGTAATTTCATTCGGATTTCACATTAAATTCTCAAATTTCGTAAGAAATTATTCACTGTTCCAAAATCCACTCCAAAAAAATTCACAAACAATTTTTACATGTTGCACTTACGTTTGTTCCTTATGGCATCCAAATCAGAAAGAAATATTGACACATTGTAATTCACACTGTCAATTTGACAGTTCAGTTCCGCCCCAAGCGTTAAAAAAGTAAGCGAAATGTGGCTGGTTCAAAAGAACGCTGTACCCGTTGCCAGTGCTCCGAATTGCAACCAAACTTTACGAAACCCATTTTCAATACTTACTTAACAATGTTCGTAAGTTTGGTTTAATTCGGTGCAAAGACACGGCGGGTCCACGTTTTGGCATATATTTCGAGACCCTAGTCATCAATAGGTATGAAAATTACCCCGTATTAAAGCACTTATCAACAGCTTCCATTTGATATCCACATTGGAAAAACACATTCTAGGGTCCACATATTGGTCTCCATCTCGAGACCCTAGTCACGGAGCGAATGGAAATACTCTGAACTAAAGCATTCACCAACAGCTTCCATTTGATACCCATATTGTACATACACATCCAAAGGTTACCCGGGTCCACGTTTTGACCTATATCTCGAGACCCTATCTACCAATAGGTATCCAAACTATACGGAAACCATCTTCAATACCTACTTAACAATGTGTGTAAGTTTGGTTTAATTCGACGCAAAGACACGGCGGGTCCACGTTTTGGCATATATTTCGATACCCTAGTTATCAATAGATATGAAAATTACCCCGTATTAAAGCACTTATCAACAGCTTCCATTTGATACCCATATTGTACATACACATCCGAAGGTTACCCGGGTCCACGTTTTGACCTATATCTCGAGACCCTATCTACCAATAGGTATCCAAACTATACGGAAACCATCTTCAATACCTCCTAAAGTTTGGTTTAATTCGGTTTAAGGACACGGCGGGTCCACGTTTTGGCATATATTTCGATACCCTAGTTATCAATAGATATGAAAATTACCCCGTATTAAAGCACTTATCAACAGCTTTCATTTGATACCCATATTGTACATACTCAACCAAAGGTTACCCGGGTCCACGTTTTGACCTATATCTCGAGACCCCAGTAACGGAGCAGCATGAAAAATACTCTATACTAAAGCATTCACCAACAGCTTCCATTTGATACCCATATTGTACATACACATCCGAAGGTTACCCGGGTCCACGTTTTGACCTATATCTCGAGACCCTATCTACCAATAGGTATCCAAACTATACGGAAACCATCTTCAATACCTCCTTAACAATGTGTGTAAGTTTGGTTTAATTCGGTTTAAAGACACGGCGGGTTCACGTTTTGGCATATATTTCGAGACCCTAGTCATCAATAGGTAAGAAAATTACCCCGTATTAAAGCACTTATCAACAGCTTTCATTTGATATCCATATTGTACAAACACATTCTAGGGTCCACGTTTTGGTCTCCATCTCGAGACCCTAGTCACGGAGCGGATGGAAATACTCTGAACTAAAGCATTCACCAACAGCTTCCATTTGATACCCATATTGTACATACACATCCGAAGGTTACCCGGGTCCACGTTTTGACCTATATTTCGAGACCCTAGTTATCAATAGATATGAAAATTACCCCGTATTAAAGCACTTATCAACAGCTTCCATTTGATACCCATATTGTACATACACATCCGAAGGTTACCCGGGTCCACGTTTTGACCTATATCTCGAGACCCTATCTACCAATAGGTATCCAAACTATACGGAAACCATCTTCAATACCTACTTAACAATGTGTGTAAGTTTGGTTTAATTCGACGCAAAGACACGGCGGGTCCACGTTTTGGCATATATTTCGATACCCTAGTTATCAATAGATATGAAAATTACCCCGTATTAAAGCACTTATCAACAGCTTCCATTTGATACCCATATTGTACATACACATCCGAAGGTTACCCGGGTCCACGTTTTGACCTATATCTCGAGACCCTATCTACCAATAGGTATCCAAACTATACGGAAACCATCTTCAATACCTCCTAAAGTTTGGTTTAATTCGGTTTAAGGACACGGCGGGTCCACGTTTTGGCATATATTTCGATACCCTAGTTATCAATAGATATGAAAATTACCCCGTATTAAAGCACTTATCAACAGCTTTCATTTGATACCCATATTGTACATACACATCCGAAGGTTACCCGGGTCCACGTTTTGACCTATATCTCGAGACCCTATCTACCAATAGGTATCCAAACTATACGGAAACCATCTTCAATACCTACTTAACAATGTGTGTAAGTTTGGTTTAATTCGACGCAAAGACACGGCGGGTCCACGTTTTGGCATATATTTCGATACCCTAGTTATCAATAGATATGAAAATTACCCCGTATTAAAGCACTTATCAACAGCTTCCATTTGATACCCATATTGTACATACACATCCGAAGGTTACCCGGGTCCACGTTTTGACCTATATCTCGAGACCCTATCTACCAATAGGTATCCAAACTATACGGAAACCATCTTCAATACCTACTTAACAATGTGTGTAAGTTTGGTTTAATTCGACGCAAAGACACGGCGGGTCCACGTTTTGGCATATATTTCGATACCCTAGTTATCAATAGATATGAAAATTACCCCGTATTAAAGCACTTATCAACAGCTTCCATTTGATACCCATATTGTACATACACATCCGAAGGTTACCCGGGTCCACGTTTTGACCTATATCTCGAGACCCTATCTACCAATAGGTATCCAAACTATACGGAAACCATCTTCAATACCTCCTAAAGTTTGGTTTAATTCGGTTTAAGGACACGGCGGGTCCACGTTTTGGCATATATTTCGATACCCTAGTTATCAATAGATATGAAAATTACCCCGTATTAAAGCACTTATCAACAGCTTTCATTTGATACCCATATTGTACATACACATCCGAAGGTTACCCGGGTCCACGTTTTGACCTATATCTCGAGACCCCATTCACGAAGCGGCATGAAAAATACTCCGAACCAAAGCATTCACCAACAGCTTCCATTTCATACCCATATTGTACATACACATCCGAAGGTTACCCGGGTCCACGTTTTGACCTATATCTCGAGACCCTATCTACCAATAGGTATCCAAACTATACGGAAACCATCTTCAATACCTACTTAACAATGTGTGTAAGTTTGGTTTAATTCGACGCAAAGACACGGCGGGTCCACGTTTTGGCATATATTTCGATACCCTAGTTATCAATAGATATGAAAATTACCCCGTATGAAAGCACTTGTCAACAGCTTCCATTTGATACCCATATTGTACATACACAACCAAAGGTTACCCGGGTCCACGTTTTGACCTATATCTCGAGACCCTATCTACCAATAGGTATCCAAACTATACGGAAACCATCTTCAATACCTCCTAAAGTTTGGTTTAATTCGGTTTAAGGACACGGCGGGTCCACGTTTTGGCATACATTTCGATACCCTAGTTATCAATAGATATGAAAATTACCCCGTATTAAAGCACTTATCAACAGCTTTCATTTGATACCCATATTGTACATACTCAACCAAAGGTTACCCGGGTCCACGTTTTGACCTATATCTCGAGACCCCAGTAACGGAGCAGCATGAAAAATACTCTATACTAAAGCATTCACCAACAGCTTCCATTTGATACCCATATTGTACATACACATCCGAAGGTTACCCGGGTCCACGTTTTGACCTATATCTCGAGACCCTATCTACCAATAGGTATCCAAACTATACGGAAACCATCTTCAATACCTCCTTAACAATGTGTGTAAGTTTGGTTTAATTCGGTTTAAAGACACGGCGGGTTCACGTTTTGGCATATATTTCGAGACCCTAGTCATCAATAGGTAAGAAAATTACCCCGTATTAAAGCACTTATCAACAGCTTTCATTTGATATCCATATTGTACAAACACATTCTAGGGTCCACGTTTTGGTCTCCATCTCGAGACCCTAGTCACGGAGCGGATGGAAATACTCTGAACTAAAGCATTCACCAACAGCTTCCATTTGATACCCATATTGTACATACACATCCGAAGGTTACCCGGGTCCACGTTTTGACCTATATTTCGAGACCCTATCTACCAATAGGTATCCAAACTATACGGAAACCATCTTCAATACCTACTTAACAATGTGTGTAAGTTTGGTTTAATTCGGCGCAAAGACACGGCGGGTCCACGTTTTGGCATATATTTCGATACCCTAGTTATCAATAGATATGAAAATTACTCCGTATTAAAGCACTTATCAACAGCTTTCATTTGATACCCATATTGTACATACACGTCCGAAGGTTACCCGGGTCCACGTTTTGACCTATATCTCGAGACCCCATTCACGAAGCGGCATGAAAAATACTCCGAACCAAAGCATTCACCAACAGCTTCCATTTCATACCCATATTGTACATACACATCCGAAGGTTACCCGGGTCCACGTTTTGACCTATATCTCGAGACCCTATCTACCAATAGGTATCCAAACTATACGGAAACCATCTTCAATACCTACTTAACAATGTGTGTAAGTTTGGTTTAATTCGGCGCAAAGACACGGCGGGTCCACGTTTTGGCATATATTTCGATACCCTAGTTATCAATAGATATGAAAATTACTCCGTATTAAAGCACTTATCAACAGCTTTCATTTGATACCCATATTGTACATACACGTCCGAAGGTTACCCGGGTCCACGTTTTGACCTATATCTCGAGACCCCATTCACGAAGCGGCATGAAAAATACTCCGAACCAAAGCATTCACCAACAGCTTCCATTTCATACCCATATTGTACATACACATCCGAAGGTTACCCGGGTCCACGTTTTGACCTATATCTCGAGACCCTATCTACCAATAGGTATCCAAACTATACGGAAACCATCTTCAATACCTACTTAACAATGTGTGTAAGTTTGGTTTAATTCGACGCAAAGACACGGCGGGTCCACGTTTTGGCATATATTTCGATACCCTAGTTATCAATGGAGGATGGTTCCATGTGTAGAAGTCCACGCAAGTGGGGAAAGTTACTGATCGCCATTCACTTGGGAGTGGCCAGGACGATTCTTCTACATATGGTTCAAGCAGCTCACAACGGCCGGGATTAGCCCACGTATCCTCTGGGTAGCTCCCGAACACCCGTTCGGGAGTGAGCTAACGTGAGAAGGCGAAGCAATCCAGGATAGCTGGTTGTGCGCTGGGTTTGGGACCCGCCACTTAAAAATCCCCCCCAATGAAAAGAATTACAAAGCCTCGGATGAGAACTGCCTTTACTGATGACGACCCCTGCAAACGAAATAAGGAATATGATTTGAGGGCATGCACCTGGAATGTCCGGTCCCTTAATGGGGAAGGTGCCTCTGCCCGGCTGGTTGATGTCCTCGTGAGAGTAAAGGCTGACATCACTGCCATCCAAGAGATGCGATGGACGGGGCAAGGTAAGAAAACCATAGGACCTTGCGACGTCTACTACAGCTGTCATGTAAAGGAGCGCAAATTCGGTGTCGGATTTGTTGTGGGAGAGAGACTTCGTCGCCAAGTACTGTCGTTCACTCCGGTGGACGAGCGTCTCGCAATAATCCGCATCAAAGCGCGATTTTTTAACATCTCGCTAATTTGCGCCCACGCCCCGACGGAAGAGAAGGACGATGCGACCAAAGATTCCTTCTATGAGCGCTTGGAACGTTCCTATGAGCGCTGCCCCCGCCACGACATAAAAATCGTGCTTGGCGACTTCAACGCCAGGGTGGGCAAGGAGGGAATTTTTGGTCCCACAGTCGGAAAATTCAGCCTGCACAACGAAACATCCGGTAACGGACAGAGGCTGATCGACTTCGCCGGGGCCCGAAACATGGTAGTCTGCAGCACCAGATTCCAGCATAAAAAGATACACCAAGCTACCTGGCTGTCTCCTGATCGAAAAACGCGAAACCAGATCGATCATGTTGTGATAGATGGAAGACACGCTTCTAGTGTATTAGATGTACGTACGATCCGAGGGCCCAACATCGACTCGGATCATTACCTTGTTGCAGCCAAGCTGCGCACCCGCCTCTGTGCAGCAAAAAACGTACATCTACCTACGCAAAGAATGTTCGACATCGAAAAGCTGCAATCACAACAGACAGCCAGAAGATTCGCCACTCGACTCTCACTCCTGCTCTCGGAGAGCACTGCCCAACAAACCGGCATGCGCGAGCAATGGAGCAACATTTCTCGTTCACTACGTACCGCCGCCGAAGAAGAAATCGGATTCCGGCGCGCCCGAAAAAACAATTGGTACGACGAGGAATGTCATGCTGCCGCAGAAAGAAAGGATGCCGCCTATAGAGCCACGCTGCGATCGGGCGCAACGCGAGCCATGTGGGATCGCTACAGAGAGCTGAAAAAGGAAGAGAGACGTATTATCCGACAGAAGAAACGAGAGGCCGAAATACGTGAGTGCGAGGAGCTTGAGATGCTGGCCAACAGGAACAACGCCCGAAAATTTTACCAGAAAGTTCGGCGGCTTACAGAAGGTTTCAAGACCGGGGCGTTTTCCTGTAAGAACAAAGACGGCGATCTGGTGACTGACGTACAGAGCAATCTTAAATTATGGAGGGAACACTTCTCGAACCTGTTAAACGGTGACAGCTGCGCATGTCATAGAGAATGTGAAGATCCCGATACCCCAATCGTTGACGACGGAATTGTCGTTCCGTTACCCGACCATGACGAGGTGAGAATAGCAATATCACGGCTAAAAAACAACAAAGCCGCGGGCGCCGACGGACTGCCGGCTGAGCTATTCAAACATGGCGGCGAGGAGCTGGTAAGGTGCATGCATCAGCTCCTATGCAAAATATGGTCGGATGAAAGCATGCCTGCCGATTGGAATTTAAGTGTGCTCTGCCCAATCCATAAGAAGGGCGATCCTGCAATTTGTGCCAATTACCGCGGGATTAGTCTTCTAAATATCGCCTATAAGGTTCTAGCGAGCGTATTGTGTGAAAGGCTGAAGCCCACCGTCAACCAACTGATTGGACCTTATCAGTGTGGCTTCAGACCTGGAAAGTCCACCATTGACCAAATATTCTCAATACGCCAAATCCTGGAAAAGACCCATGAAAGGAGAATCGACACACACCATCTTTTCGTCGACTTCAAAGCTGCATTCGACAGTACGGAAAGGAGTTACCTGTATGCCGCGATGTCTGAATTTGGTATCCCCGCAAAACTAATACGGCTATGTAAGATGACGTTGCACAACACCAGCAGCGCCGTCAGAATTGGGAAGGACCTCTCCGAGCCGTTTGATACCAAACGAGGTTTCAGACAGGGTGACTCGCTGTCGTGTGACTTCTTTAACCTGATGTTGGAGAGCATCGTACGAGCCGCAGAACTTAATCGCTCAGGCACAATTTTTTATAAGAGCGTACAATTGCTGGCGTATGCCGATGATATTGATATCATCGGCCTTAACAACCGCGCTGTTAGTTCTGCCTTCTCCAAACTGGATAAAGAGGCAAAGCGAATGGGTTTGGTGGTGAACGAGGACAAAACGAAGTACCTCCTGTCTTCAAACAAACAGTCGGCGCACTCGCGTATCGGCACCCACGTCACTGTAGACAGTTATAATTTTGAGGTTGTAAAAGACTTCGTGTATTTAGGAACCAGCATTAACACCGATAACAATGTCAGCCTTGAAATCCAACGTAGAATCTCTCTTGCCAACAAGTGCTACTTTGGACTAAGTAGGCAATTGAGCAGTAAAGTCCTCTCTCGACGAACAAAACTAACACTCTACAAGACTCTCATCATGCCCGTCCTAACGTATGGCGCAGAAGCTTGGACGATGACAACATCCGATGAAGCGACGCTTGGAGTGTTCGAGAGAAAGATTCTGCGTAAGATTTTTGGACCTTTGCACGTTGGCAATGGCGAATATCGTAGACGATGGAACGATGAGCTGTATGAGCTTTACGACGACATAGACATAGCGCAGCGAATAAAGATCCAGCGGCTTCGTTGGCTGGGTCATGTCGTCCGAATGGATACAAACGCTCCGGCTTTGAAAGTATTCGATGCGGTACCAGCTGGTGGTAGCAGAGGAAGAGGAAGGCCTCCTCTGCGTTGGAAAGATCAGGTGGAGAAGGACTTGGCTTCACTTGGTGTGTCCAATTGGCGCCGGTTAGCACGAGAGAGAAACGACTGGCGCGCTTTGTTAATCTCGGCCAAAATCGCGTAAGCGGTTATCGCGCCAATTAAGAAGAAGAGAAGTTATCAATAGATATGAAAATTACCCCGTATTAAAGCACTTATCAACAGCTTCCATTTGATACCCATATTGTACATACACATCCGAAGGTTACCCGGGTCCACGTTTTGACCTATATCTCGAGACCCTATCTATCAATAGGTATCCAAACTATACGGAAACCATCTTCAATACCTACTTAACAAAGTGTGTAAGTTTGGTTTAATTCGGCGCAAAGACACGGCGGGTCCACGTTTTGGCATATATTTCGATACCCTAGTCATCAATAGGTATGAAAATTACCCCGTATTAAAGCACTTACCAACAGCTTTCATTTGATGCCCATATTGTACATACTCAACCAAAGGTTACCCGGGTCCACGTTTTGACCTATATTTCGAGACCCTATCTACCAATAGGTATCCAAACTATACGGAAACCATCTTCAATACCTACTTAACAATGTGTGTAAGTTTGGTTTAATTCGGTTCAAAGACACGGCGGGTCCACGTTTTGGTATAATATATATTTCCAGACCCTAGTCATCAATAGGTATGAAAATTACCCCGTATTAAAGCACTTACCAACAGCTTTCATTTGATGCCCATATTGTACATACTCAACCAAAGGTTACCCGGGTCCACGTTTTGACCTATATCTCGAGACCCCAGTAACGGAGCGGCATGAAAAGTACTCTATACTAAAGCATTCACCAACAGCTTCCATTTGATACCCATATTGTACATGCACGTCCGAAGGTTATCCGGGTCCACGTTTTGACCTATATCTCGAGACCCTATTTACCAATAGGTATCCAAACTATACGGAAACCATCTTCAATACCTCCTTAACAATGTGTGTAAGTTTGGTTTAATTCGGTTTAAAGACACGGCGGGTCCACGTTTTGGCATATATTTCGAGACCCTAGTCATCAATAGATATGAAAATTACCCCGTATTAAAGCACTTATCAACAGCTTTCATTTGATATCCATAATGTACAAACACATTCTAGGGTCCACGTTTTGGTCTCCATCTCGAGACCCTAGTCACGGAGCGGATGGAAATACTCTGAACTAAAGCATTCACCAACAGCTTCCATTTGATACCCATATTGTACATACACATCCGAAGGTTACCCGGGTCCACGTTTTGAACTATATCTCGAGACCCTATCTACCAATAGGTATCCAAACTGTACGGAAACCATCTTCAATACCTCCTTAACAATGTGTGTAAGTTTGGTTTAATTCGGTGCAAAGACACGGCGGGTCCACGTTTTGGCATATATTTCGATACCCTAGTCATCTATAGGTATGAAAATTACCCCGTATTAAAGCACTTATCAACAGCTTTCATTTGATACCCATATTGTACATACACAACCAAAGGTTACCCGCGTCCACGTTTTGACCTATATCTCGAGACCCCAGTCACGGAGCGGCATGAAAAATACTCTGTACTAAAGCATTCACCAACAGCTTCAATTTGATATCCATATTGTACAAGCTCATTCTAGGGTCCACGTTTTGGTCTCTACCTCGAGACCCTAGTCACAGAGCGGCATGAAAAATACTCTGAACTAAAGCATTCACCAACAGCTTCCATTTGATATCCATATTGTACATACACGTCCGAAGGTTACCCGGGTCCACGTTTTGACCTATATCTCGAGCCCTATTTCCAAAATCAAATATAATCCATGTTACTCGTGGATAATATAGCTTTCGAATGGTGAAAGAATTTTTAAAATCGGTCCAGTAGTTTTTGAGCCTGTTCATTACAACCAAACAAACAAGCAAAGTTTTCCTCTTTATAATATTAGTATAGATAAACTGAAAATCAGGAAAAAAGGAGATTGTTTTTAAATTTCAAACCAACGCATATGAATAACTAAGAAACAATCGTCTTTTTTCCTGATCATCCATGAATTTTTCGTTTCAATTTATATGTTTTATTAAGCATTGGAGCTTTTTTACCCAGTATCCATTAATATTTTTCAAAAAAAAAACGAAAAAAATTTTTTTTTCCACGAACACGTAATTTCATTCGGATTTCACATTAAATTCTCAAATTTCGTAAGAAATTATTCACTGTTCCAAAATCCACTCCAAAAAAATTCACAAACAATTTTTACATGTTGCACTTACGTTTTTTCCTTATGGCATCCAAATCAGAAAGAAATATTGACACATTGTAATTCACACCGTCAATTTGACAGTTCAGTTCCGCCCCAAGCGTTAAAAAAGTAAGCGACATTATGGCTGGTTCAAAAGAACGCTGTACCCGTTGCCAGTGCTCCGAATTGCAACCAAACTTTACGAAACCCATTTTCAATACTTACTTAACAATGTTCGTAAGTTTGGTTTAATTCGGTGCAAAGACACGGCGGGTCCACGTTTTGGCATATATTTCGAGACCCTAGTCATCAATAGGTATGAAAATTACCCCGTATTAAAGCACTTATCAACAGCTTTCATTTGATACCCATATTGTACATACTCAACCAAAGGTTACCCGGGTCCACGTTTTGACCTATATCTCGAGACCCCAGTAACGGAGCAGCATGAAAAATACTCTATACTAAAGCATTCACCAACAGCTTCCATTTGATACCCATATTGTACATACACATCCGAAGGTTACCCGGATCCACGTTTTGACCTATATCTCGAGACCCTATCTACCAATAGGTATCCAAACTATACGGAAACCATCTTCAATACCTCCTTAACAATGTGTGTAAGTTTGGTTTAATTCGGTGCAAAGACACGGCGGGTTCACGTTTTGGCATATATTTCGAGACCCTAGTCATCAATAGGTAAGAAAATTACCCCGTATTAAAGCACTTATCAACAGCTTTCATTTGATATCCATATTGTACAAACACATTCTAGGGTCCACGTTTTGGTCTCCATCTCGAGACCCTAGTCACGGAGCGGATGGAAATACTCTGAACTAAAGCATTCACCAACAGCTTCCATTTGATACCCATATTGTACATACACATCCGAAGGTTACCCGGGTCCACGTTTTGACCTATATTTCGAGACCCTATCTACCAATAGGTATCCAAACTATACGGAAACCATCTTCAATACCTACTTAACAATGTGTGTAAGTTTGGTTTAATTCGGCGCAAAGACACGGCGGGTCCACGTTTTGGCATATATTTCGATACCCTAGTTATCAATAGATATGAAAATTACTCCGTATTAAAGCACTTATCAACAGCTTTCATTTGATACCCATATTGTACATACACGTCCGAAGGTTACCCGGGTCCACGTTTTGACCTATATCTCGAGACCCCATTCACGAAGCGGCATGAAAAATACTCCGAACCAAAGCATTCACCAACAGCTTCCATTTCATACCCATATTGTACATACACATCCGAAGGTTACCCGGGTCCACGTTTTGACCTATATCTCGAGACCCTATCTACCAATAGGTATCCAAACTATACGGAAACCATCTTCAATACCTACTTAACAATGTGTGTAAGTTTGGTTTAATTCGACGCAAAGACACGGCGGGTCCACGTTTTGGCATATATTTCGATACCCTAGTTATCAATAGATATGAAAATTACCCCGTATTAAAGCACTTATCAACAGCTTCCATTTGATACCCATATTGTACATACACATCCGAAGGTTACCCGGGTCCACGTTTTGACCTATATCTCGAGACCCTATCTATCAATAGGTATCCAAACTATACGGAAACCATCTTCAATACCTACTTAACAAAGTGTGTAAGTTTGGTTTAATTCGGCGCAAAGACACGGCGGGTCCACGTTTTGGCATATATTTCGATACCCTAGTCATCAATAGGTATGAAAATTACCCCGTATTAAAGCACTTACCAACAGCTTTCATTTGATGCCCATATTGTACATACTCAACCAAAGGTTACCCGGGTCCACGTTTTGACCTATATTTCGAGACCCTATCTACCAATAGGTATCCAAACTATACGGAAACCATCTTCAATACCTACTTAACAATGTGTGTAAGTTTGGTTTAATTCGGTTCAAAGACACGGCGGGTCCACGTTTTGGTATAATATATATTTCCAGACCCTAGTCATCAATAGGTATGAAAATTACCCCGTATTAAAGCACTTACCAACAGCTTTCATTTGATGCCCATATTGTACATACTCAACCAAAGGTTACCCGGGTCCACGTTTTGACCTATATCTCGAGACCCCAGTAACGGAGCGGCATGAAAAATACTCTATACTAAAGCATTCACCAACAGCTTCCATTTGATACCCATATTGTACATGCACGTCCGAAGGTTATCCGGGTCCACGTTTTGACCTATATCTCGAGACCCTATTTACCAATAGGTATCCAAACTACACGGAAACCATCTTCAATACCTCCTTAACAATGTGTGTAAGTTTGGTTTAATTCGGTTTAAAGACACGGCGGGTCCACGTTTTGGCATATATTTCGAGACCCTAGTCATCAATAGATATGAAAATTACCCCGTATTAAAGCACTTATCAACAGCTTTCATTTGATATCCATAATGTACAAACACATTCTAGGGTCCACGTTTTGGTCTCCATCTCGAGACCCTAGTCACGGAGCGGATGGAAATACTCTGAACTAAAGCATTCACCAACAGCTTCCATTTGATACCCATATTGTACATACACATCCGAAGGTTACCCGGGTCCACGTTTTGAACTATATCTCGAGACCCTATCTACCAATAGGTATCCAAACTGTACGGAAACCATCTTCAATACCTCCTTAACAATGTGTGTAAGTTTGGTTTAATTCGGTTCAAAGACACGGCGGGTCCACGTTTTGGTATATATTTCCAGACCCTAGTCATCAATAGGTATGAAAATTACCCCGTATTAAAGCACTTATCAACAGCTTTCATTTGATACCCATATTGTACATACTCAACCAAAGGTTACCCGGGTCCACGTTTTGACCTATATCTCGAGACCCCAGTAACGGAGCGGCATGAAAAATACTCTATACTAAAGCATTCACCAACAGCTTCCATTTGATACCCATATTGTACATACTCAACCAAAGGTGACCCGGGTCCACGTTTTGACCTATATTTCGAGGCCCTATCTACCAATAGGTATCCAAACTATACGGAAACCATCTTCAATACCTACTTAACAATGTGTGTAAGTTTGGTTTAATTCGGCGCAAAGACACGGCGGGTCAACGTTTTGGGATATATTTCGATACCCTAGTTATCAATAGATATGAAAATTACCCCGTATTAAAGCACTTATCAACAGCTTTCATTTGATACCCATATTGTACATACTCAACCAAAGGTTACCCGGGTCCACGTTTTGACCTATATCTCGAGCCCTATTTCCAAAATAAAATATAATCCATGTTACTCGTGAATAATGTAGCTTTCGAATGGTGAAAGAATTTTTAAAATCGGTCCAGCAGTTTTTGAGCCTATTCATTACAACCAAACAAACAAACAAAGTTTTCCTCTTTATAATATACTAGCATCACCCAGTGGGCTTCGCACCAACATACATAAAATGTTTTTTTTATATCGCAAGAAATTTTTCATATTAAGTTTTCTTTATAGAACTCGTAAAATGTTTAAACAGTTGAATTAGTTGATTTTTTTCATTCAACATACTTTCTAAAGATGTCACAATAGCCGTTTCTGTACTTTTTTAAAATTTGATTGTGGTGGTCACCTATATACAGGTAAGGTGAAAGAGCCGACAAAAACTTGTAATTAAACTTTGATTCTTTAATTTCCATTTCAATTTTTTACGCTAAATAAATTATGCTAAAATAAATAAAGTTAAAAATGTTTTTCCAGTTCCTTGAATGCTCCAGTTTTTATTATATTTTCGCCCAAAATTAATATTAACATAATACACTTACAACCACAACAGTACAACAGAAACGCTCATAAGCGGCTGTGTATTTGTTATTGTTTTTCCCATACAGGCATTTCGTATGAGAGGAAACCATTACTCACATAAAATATCATAACTCAGGAACGGCTGCACCGATTTCAATCAAACTTCACACAAACCACCTCCTCAAAGATAGAAAAGAACTCTAAAATTTTTGTGTCAATCGGTTCGGCGGTTCTTGAGTTATAAGATTACCAAGGAAATGTAATATATAACGACAACTTGAAATAACCCAGGATCAGCAGTGTGGTTAGGAATTTCAGCTGATACAAGGCTATCGATTTGATCCGGAGTTATTTTATGTACCAGCCAAATTAGTATATGTGCGTGCGGCAATCCCCTTTTCTGCCATTCGATGGAGTACATATGGCAACACACCTCCCCAAATACATATAATTTCACAATTAAATCCGTAAGTGCTTTACATTTTTGCCGAAATGGATACTCATGTGATTCAAACACATCCTAGGGTTATCCAGGTCCACGTTTTGGTCTATATCTCGAGACCCTAGTTACGGAGGGGCATTAAAAATACTCTATACTATAGAATCATCAGCAGCTTCCATTTGCTACCCATATTGTACAAACACATCCTAGGGTTACCCGGGTCCACGTTTTGGATTATATCTCGAGACCCTAGTCACGGAACGGTATGAAAAATACTCTATACTATAGAAATCATCAACAGCTCCCATTTGCTACCCATATTGTACGAACACATCCTTAAGTTATCGGGGTCCACATTTTGGGCGATATCTCGAGACCCTAGTCACAGAGCGGCATCAAAAATACTCTATACTATAGAAATCATCAACAGCTCCCATTTGCTACCCATATTGTACAAACACATCCTAGGGTGACCCGGGTTCACGTTTTGGCCTATTTCTCGAGACCCTGGTATCCGATTCTTAAAATTTTAAAACACAAACCATTTACTGAATAGTCCAAACAAAGCCTAAAAATTTGGTTTGGATAGGTGAGCCCGTTCTTGAGTTATAAGATTACCAAGGAAATGTAACTTCTTTTTATATATATAGATTATTAGTATAGATAAATTGAAAATCAGGAAAAAAGGAGATTGTTTTTAAATTTCAAACCAACGCATATGAATAACTAAGAAACAATCGTCTTTTTTCCCGATCATCCATGAATTTTTCGTTTCAATTTATATGTTTTATTAAGCATTGGAGCTTTTTTACCCAGTATCCATTAATATTTTTCAAAAAAAAAACGAAAAAAATTTTTTTTTCCACGAACACGTAATTTCATTCGGATTTCACATTAAATTCTCAAATTTCGTAAGAAATTATTCACTGTTCCAAAATCCACTCCAAAAAAATTCACAAACAATTTTTACATGTTGCACTTACGTTTGTTCCTTATGGCATCCAAATCAGAAAGAAATATTGACACATTGTAATTCACACTGTCAATTTGACAGTTCAGTTCCGCCCCAAGCGTTAAAAAAGTAAGCGACATTATGGCTGGTTCAAAAGAACGCTGTACCCGTTGCCAGTGCTCCGAATTGCAACCAAACTTTACGAAACCCATTTTCAATACTTACTTAACAATGTTCGTAAGTTTGGTTTAATTCGGTGCAAAGACACGGCGGGTCCACGTTTTGGCATATATTTCGAGACCCTAGTCATCAATAGGTATGAAAATTACCCCGTATTAAAGCACTTATCAACAGCTTCCATTTGATATCCACATTGGAAAAACACATTCTAGGGTCCACATATTGGTCTCCATCTCGAGACCCTAGTCACGGAGCGAATGGAAATACTCTGAACTAAAGCATTCACCAACAGCTTCCATTTGATACCCATATTGTACATACACGTAAGAAGGTTACCTGGGTCCACGTTTTGACCTATATCTCGAGACCCTATCTACCAATAGGTATTCAAACTATACGGAAATCATCTTCAACAGCTACTTAACAATGTGTGTAAGTTTGGTTTAATTCGGTGCAAAGACACGGCGGGTCCACGTTTTGGCATATATTTCGAGACCCTAGTCATCAATAGGTATGAAAATTACCCCGTATTAAAGCAATTATCAAAAGCTTTCATTTGATATCCATATTGTACAAACACATTCTAGGGTCCACGTTTTGGTCTCCATCTCGAGACCCTAGTCACGGAGCGGATGGAAATACTCTGAACTAAAGCATTCACCAACAGCTTCCATTTGATACCCATATTGTACATACACATCCGAAGGTGACCCGGGTCCACGTTTTGACCTATATTTCGAGGCCCTATCTACCAATAGGTATCCAAACTATACGGAAACCATCTTCAATACCTACTTAACAATGTGTGTAAGTTTGGTTTAATTCGGCGCAAAGACACGGCGGGTCAACGTTTTGGGATATATTTCGATACCCTAGTTATCAATAGATATGAAAATTACCCCGTATTAAAGCACTTATCAACAGCTTTCATTTGATACCCATATTGTACATACACGTCCGAAGGTTACCCGGGTCCACGTTTTGACCTATATCTCGAGACCCCATTCACGAAGCGGCATGAAAAATACTCCGAACCAAAGCATTCACCAACAGCTTCCATTTCATACCCATATTGTACATACACATCCGAAGGTTACCCGGGTCCACGTTTTGACCTATATCTCGAGACCCTATCTACCAATAGGTATCCAAACTATACGGAAACCATCTTCAATACCTACTTAACAATGTGTGTAAGTTTGGTTTAATTCGACGCAAAGACACGGCGGGTCCACGTTTTGGCATATATTTCGATACCCTAGTTATCAATAGATATGAAAATTACCCCGTATTAAAGCACTTATCAACAGCTTCCATTTGATACCCATATTGTACATACACATCCGAAGGTTACCCGGGTCCACGTTTTGACCTATATCTCGAGACCCTATCTATCAATAGGTATCCAAACTATACGGAAACCATCTTCAATACCTACTTAACAAAGTGTGTAAGTTTGGTTTAATTCGGCGCAAAGACACGGCGGGTCCACGTTTTGGCATATATTTCGATACCCTAGTCATCAATAGGTATGAAAATTACCCCGTATTAAAGCACTTACCAACAGCTTTCATTTGATGCCCATATTGTACATACTCAACCAAAGGTTACCCGGGTCCACGTTTTGACCTATATTTCGAGACCCTATCTACCAATAGGTATCCAAACTATACGGAAACCATCTTCAATACCTACTTAACAATGTGTGTAAGTTTGGTTTAATTCGGTTCAAAGACACGGCGGGTCCACGTTTTGGTATAATATATATTTCCAGACCCTAGTCATCAATAGGTATGAAAACTACCCCGTATTAAAGCACTTACCAACAGCTTTCATTTGATGCCCATATTGTACATACTCAACCAAAGGTTACCCGGGTCCACGTTTTGACCTATATCTCGAGGCCCCAGTAACGGAGCGGCATGAAAAATACTCTATACTAAAGCATTCACCAACAGCTTCCATTTGATACCCATATTGTACATGCACGTCCGAAGGTTATCCGGGTCCACGTTTTGACCTATATCTCGAGACCCTATTTACCAATAGGTATCCAAACTACACGGAAACCATCTTCAGTACCTCCTTAACAATGTGTGTAAGTTTGGTTTAATTCGGTTTAAAGACACGGCGGGTCCACGTTTTGGCATATATTTCGAGACCCTAGTCATCAATAGATATGAAAATTACCCCGTATTAAAGCACTTATCAACAGCTTTCATTTGATATCCATAATGTACAAACACATTCTAGGGTCCACGTTTTGGTCTCCATCTCGAGACCCTAGTCACGGAGCGGATGGAAATACTCTGAACTAAAGCATTCACCAACAGCTTCCATTTGATACCCATATTGTACATACACATCCGAAGGTTACCCGGGTCCACGTTTTGAACTATATCTCGAGACCCTATCTACCAATAGGTATCCAAACTGTACGGAAACCATCTTCAATACCTCCTTAACAATGTGTGTAAGTTTGGTTTAATTCGGTTCTAAGACACGGCGGGTCCACGTTTTGGCATATATTTCCAGACCCTAGTCATCTATAGGTATGAAAATTACCCCGTATTAAAGCACTTATCAACAGCTTTCATTTGATACCCATATTGTACATACACAACCAAAGGTTACCCGCGTCCACGTTTTGACCTATATCTCGAGACCCCAGTCACGGAGCGGCATGAAAAATACTCTGTACTAAAGCATTCACCAACAGCTTCAATTTGATATCCATATTGTACAAGCTCATTCTAGGGTCGACGTTTTGGTCTCTATCTCGAGACCCTAGTCACAGAGCGGCATGAAAAATACTCTGAACTAAAGCATTCACCAACAGCTTCCATTTGATATCCATATTGTACATACACGTCCGAAGGTTACCCGGGTCCACGTTTTGACCTATATCTCGAGCCCTATTTCCAAAATCAAATATAATCCATGTTACTCGTGGATAATGTAGCTTTCGAATGGTGAAAGAATTTTTAAAATCGGTCTAGTAGTTTTTGAGCCTGTTCATTACAACCAAACAAACAAACAAAGTTTTCCTCTTTATAATATTAGTATAGATAAACTGAAAATCAGGAAAAAAGGAGATTGTTTTTAAATTTCAAACCAACGCATATGAATAACTAAGAAACAATCGTCTTTTTTCCTGATCATCCATGAATTTTTCGTTTCAATTTATATGTTTTATTAAGCATTGGAGCTTTTTTAACCAGTATCCATTAATATTTTTCAAAAAAAAAACGAAAAAAATTTTTTTTTCCACGAACACGTAATTTCATTCGGATTTCACATTAAATTCTCAAATTTCGTAAGAAATTATTCACTGTTCCAAAATCCACTCCAAAAAAATTCACAAACAATTTTTACATGTTGCACTTACGTTTTTTCCTTATGGCATCCAAATCAGAAAGAAATATTGACACATTGTAATTCACACTGTCAATTTGACAGTTCAGTTCCGCCCCAAGCGTTAAAAAAGTAAGCGACATTGTGGCTGGTTCAAAAGAACGCTGTACCCGTTGCCAGTGCTCCGAATTGCAACCAAACTTTACGAAACCCATTTTCAATACTTACTTAACAATGTTCGTAAGTTTGGTTTAATTCGGTGCAAAGACACGGCGGGTCCACGTTTTGGCATATATTTCGAGACCCTAGTCATCAATAGGTATGAAAATTACCCCGTATTAAAGCACTTATCAACAGCTTCCATTTGATATCCACATTGGAAAAACACATTCTAGGGTCCACATATTGGTCTCCATCTCGAGACCCTAGTCACGGAGCGAATGGAAATACTCTGAACTAAAGCATTCACCAACAGCTTCCATTTGATACCCATATTGTACATACACATCCGAAGGTTACCCGGGTCCACGTTTTGACCTATATCTCGAGACCCTATCTACCAATAGGTATCCAAACTATACGGAAACCATCTTCAATACCTACTTAACAATGTGTGTAAGTTTGGTTTAATTCGACGCAAAGACACGGCGGCTCCACGTTTTGGCATATATTTCGATACCCTAGTTATCAATAGATATGAAAATTACCCCGTATTAAAGCAATTATCAAAAGCTTTCATTTGATATCCACATTGTAAAAACACATTCTAGGGTCCACGTTTTGGTCTCCATCTCGAGACCCTAGTCACGGAGCGGATGGAAATACTCTGAACTAAAGCATTCACCAACAGCTTCCATTTGATACCCATATTGTACATACACATCCAAAGGTTACCCGGGTCCACGTTTTGACCTATATTTCGAGACCCTATCTACCAATAGGTATTCAAACTATACGGAAATCATCTCCAACACCTACTTAACAATGTGTGTAAGTTTGGTTTAATTCGGTGCAAAGACACGGCGGGTCCACGTTTTGGCATATATTTCGAGACCCTAGTCATCAATAGGTATGAAAATTACCCCGTATTAAAGCAATTATCAAAAGCTTTCATTTGATATCCACATTGTAAAAACACATTCTAGGGTCCACATATTGGTCTCCAGCTCGAGACCCTAGTCACGGAGCGGATGGAAATACTCTGAACTAAAGCATTCACCAACAGCTTCCATTTGATACCCATATTGTACATACACGTTCGAAGGTTACCCGGGCCCACGTTTTGACCTATATCTCGAGACCAATAGGTATTCAAACTATACGGAAATCATCTTCAATACCTACTTAACAATGTGTGTAAGTTTGGTTTAATTCGGTTCTAAGACACGGCGGGTCCACGTTTTGGCATATATTTCCAGACCCTAGTCATCTATAGGTATGAAAATTACCCCGTATTAAAGCACTTATCAACAGCTTTCATTTGATACCCATATTGTACATACACAACCAAAGGTTACCCGCGTCCACGTTTTGACCTATATCTCGAGACCCCAGTCACGGAGCGGCATGAAAAATACCCTGTACTAAAGCATTCACCAACAGCTTCAATTTGATATCCATATTGTACAAACACATTCTAGGGTCCACGTTTTGGTCTCTACCTCGAGACCCTAGTCACAGAGCGGCATGAAAAATACTCTGAACTAAAGCATTCACCAACAGCTTCCATTTGATATCCATATTGTACATACTCAACCAAAGGTTACCCGGGTCCACGTTTTGACCTATATCTCGAGCCCTATTTCCAAAATAAAATATAATCCATGTTACTCGTGGATAATGTAGCTTTCGAATGGTGAAAGAATTTTTAAAATCGGTCCAGTAGTTTTTGAGCCTGTTCATTACAACCAAACAAACAAACAAAGTTTTCCTCTTTATAATATTAGTATAGATAAACTGAAAATCAGGAAAAAAGGAGATTGTTTTTAAATTTCAAACCAACGCATATGAATAACTAAGAAACAATCGTCTTTTTTCCTGATCATCCATGAATTTTTCGTTTCAATTTATATGTTTTATTAAGCATTGGAGCTTTTTTACCCAGTATCCATTAATATTTTTCAAAAAAAAAACGAAAAAAATTTTTTTTTCCACGAACACGTAATTTCATTCGGATTTCACATTAAATTCTCAAATTTCGTAAGAAATTATTCACTGTTCCAAAATCCACTCCAAAAAAATTCACAAACAATTTTTACATGTTGCACTTACGTTTTTTCCTTATGGCATCCAAATCAGAAAGAAATATTGACACATTGTAATTCACACTGTCAATTTGACAGTTCAGTTCCGCCCCAAGCGTTAAAAAAGTAAGCGACATTATGGCTGGTTCAAAAGAACGCTGTACCCGTTGCCAGTGCTCCGAATTGCAACCAAACTTTACGAAACCCATTTTCAATACTTACTTAACAATGTGCGTAAGTTTGGTTTAATTCGGTGCAAAGACACGGCGGGTCCACGTTTTGGCATATATTTCGAGACCCTAGTCATCAATAGGTATGAAAATTACCCAGTATTAAAGCACTTATCAACAGCTTTCATTTGATATCCACATTGGAAAAACACATTCTAGGGTCCACATATTGGTCTCCATCTCGAGACCCTAGTCACGGAGCGAATGGAAATACTCTGAACTAAAGCATTCACCAACAGCTTCCATTTGATACCCATATTGTACATACACATCCGAAGGTTACCCGGGTCCACGTTTTGACCTATATCTCGAGACCCTATCTACCAATAGGTATTCCAACTATACGGAAATCATCTTCAATACCTCCTTAACAATGTGTGTAAGTTTGGTTTAATTCGGTTCAAAGACACGGCGAGTCCACGTTTTGGCATATATTTCGAGACCCTAGTCATCAATAGGTATGAAAATTACCCTGTATTAAAGCACTTATCAACTGCTTCCATTTGATACCCATATTGTACATACACAACCAAAGGTTTCCCGGGTCTACGTCTTGACCTATATCTCGAGACCCCAGTCACGGATCGGCATGAAAAATACTCTGTAATAAAGCATTCACCAACAGCTTTCATTTGATACCCATATTGTACATACACATCCGAAGGTTACCCGGGTCCACGTTTTGACCTATATCTCGAGACCCTATCTACCAATAGGTATTCAAACTATACGGAAATCATCTTCAACAGCTACTTAACAATGTGTGTAAGTTTGGTTTAATTCGGTGCAAAGACACGGCGGGTCCACGTTTTGGCATATATTTCGAGACCCTAGTCATCAATAGGTATGAAAATTACCCCGTATTAAAGCAATTATCAAAAGCTTTCATTTGATATCCATATTGTACAAACACATTCTAGGGTCCACGTTTTGGTCTCCATCTCGAGACCCCATTCACGAAGCGGCATGAAAAATACTCCGAACCAAAGCATTCACCAACAGCTTCCATTTCATACCCATATTGTACATACACATCCGAAGGTTACCCGGGTCCACGTTTTGACCTATATCTCGAGACCCTATCTACCAATAGGTATCCAAACTATACGGAAACCATCTTCAATACCTACTTAACAATGTGTGTAAGTTTGGTTTAATTCGACGCAAAGACACGGCGGGTCCACGTTTTGGCATATATTTCGATACCCTAGTTATCAATAGATATGAAAGTTACCCCGTATTAAAGCACTTATCAACAGCTTCCATTTGATACCCATATTGTACATACACATCCGAAGGTTACCCGGGTCCACGTTTTGACCTATATCTCGAGACCCTATCTATCAATAGGTATCCAAACTATACGGAAACCATCTTCAATACCTACTTAACAAAGTGTGTAAGTTTGGTTTAATTCGGCGCAAAGACACGGCGGGTCCACGTTTTGGCATATATTTCGATACCCTAGTCATCAATAGATATGAAAATTACCCCGTATTAAAGCACTTATCAACAGCTTCCATTTGATACCCATATTGTACATACACATCCGAAGGTTACCCGGATCCACGTTTTGACCTATATCTCGAGACCCTATCTACCAATAGGTATCCAAACTATACGGAAACCATCTCCAATACCTACTTAACAATGTGTGTAAGTTTGGTTTAATTCGGTTCAAAGACACGGCGGGTCCACGTTTTGGTATATATTTCCAGACCCTAGTCATCAATAGGTATGAAAATTACCCCGTATTAAAGCACTTACCAACAGCTTTCATTTGATACCCGTATTGTATATACTCAACCAAAGGTTACCCGGGTCCACGTTTTGACCTATATCTCGAGACCCCAGTAACGGAGCGGCATGAAAAATACTCTATACTAAAGCATTCACCAACAGCTTCCATTTGATACCCATATTGTACATACACGTCCGAAGGTTACCCGGGTCCACGTTTTGACCTATATCTCGAGACCCTATCTACCACTAGGTATCCAAACTATACGGAAACCATCTTCAATACCTCCTTAACAATGTGTGTAAGTTTGGTTTAATTCGGTTTAAAGACACGGCGGGTCCACGTTTTGGCATATATTTCGAGACCCTAGTCATCAATAGATATGAGAATTACCCCGTATTAAAGCACTTATCAACAGCTTTCATTTGATATCCATGTTGTACAAGCTCATTCTACGGTCCACGTTTTGGTCTCTACCTCGAGACCCTAGTCACAGAGCGGCATGAAATATACTCTGAACTAAAGCATTCACCCACAGCTTCCATTTGATATCCATATTGTACATACACGTCCGAAGGTTACCCGGGTCCACGTTTTGACCTATATCTCGAGCCCTATTTCCAAAATAAAATATAATCCATGTTACTCGTGGATAATGTAGCTTTCGAATGGTGAAAGAATTTTTAAAATCGGTCCAGTAGTTTTTGAGCCTGTTCATTACAACCAAACAAACAAACAAAGTTTTCCTCTTTATAATATTAGTATAGATAAACTGAAAATCAGGAAAAAAGGAGATTGTTTTTAAATTTCAAACCAACGCATATGAATAACTAAGAAACAATCGTCTTTTTTCCTGATCATCCATGAATTTTTCGTTTCAATTTATATGTTTTATTAAGCATTGGAGCTTTTTTACCCAGTATCCATTAATATTTTTCAAAAAAAAAACGAAAAAAATTTTTTTTTCCACGAACACGTAATTTCATTCGGATTTCACATTAAATTCTCAAATTTCGTAAGAAATTATTCACTGTTCCAAAATCCACTCCAAAAAAATTCACAAACAATTTTTACATGTTGCACTTACGTTTTTTCCTTATGGCATCCAAATCAGAAAGAAATATTGACACATTGTAATTCACACTGTCAATTTGACAGTTCAGTTCCGCCCCAAGCGTTAAAAAAGTAAGCGACATTATGGCTGGTTCAAAAGAACGCTGTACCCGTTGCCAGTGCTCCGAATTGCAACCAAACTTTACGAAACCCATTTTCAATACTTACTTAACAATGTTCGTAAGTTTGGTTTAATTCGGTGCAAAGACACGGCGGGTCCACGTTTTGGCATATATTTCGAGACCCTAGTCATCAATAGGTATGAAAATTACCCCGTATTAAAGCACTTATCAACAGCTTCCATTTGATATCCACATTGGAAAAACACATTCTAGGGTCCACATATTGGTCTCCATCTCGAGACCCTAGTCACGGAGCGGATGGAAATACTCTGAACTAAAGCATTCACCAACAGCTTCCATTTGATACCCATATTGTACATACACGTCCGAAGGTTACCCGGGTCCACGTTTTGACCTATATCTCGAGACCCTATCTACCAATAGGTATCCAAACTATACGGAAACCATCTTCAATACCTACTTAACAATGTGTGTAAGTTTGGTTTAATTCGACGCAAAGACACGGCGGCTCCACGTTTTGGCATATATTTCGATACCCTAGTTATCAATAGATATGAAAATTACCCCGTATTAAAGCAATTATCAAAAGCTTTCATTTGATATCCACATTGTAAAAAGACATTCTAGGGTCCACGTTTTGGTCTCCATCTCGAGACCCTAGTCACGGAGCGGATGGAAATACTCTGAACTAAAGCATTCACCAACAGCTTCCATTTGATACCCATATTGTACATACACATCCAAAGGTTACCCGGGTCCACGTTTTGACCTATATTTCGAGACCCTATCTACCAATAGGTATTCAAACTATACGGAAATCATCTCCAACACCTACTTAACAATGTGTGTAAGTTTGGTTTAATTCGGTGCAAAGACACGGCGGGTCCACGTTTTGGCATATATTTCGAGACCCTAGTCATCAATAGGTATGAAAATTACCCCGTATTAAAGCAATTATCAAAAGCTTTCATTTGATATCCACATTGTAAAAACACATTCTAGGGTCCACGTATTGGTCTCCATCTCGAGACCCTAGTCACGGAGCGGATGGAAATACTCTGAACTAAAGCATTCACCAACAGCTTCCATTTGATACCCATATTGTACATACACGTTCGAAGGTTACCCGGGCCCACGTTTTGACCTATATCTCGAGACCAATAGGTATTCAAACTATACGGTAATCATCTTCAATACCTACTTAACAATGTGTGTAAGTTTGGTTTAATTCGGTTCTAAGACACGGCGGGTCCACGTTTTGGCATATATTTCCAGACCCTAGTCATCTATAGGTATGAAAATTACCCCGTATTAAAGCACTTATCAACAGCTTTCATTTGATACCCATATTGTACATACACAACCAAAGGTTACCCGCGTCCACGTTTTGACCTATATCTCGAGACCCCAGTCACGGAGCGGCATGAAAAATACCCTGTACTAAAGCATTCACCAACAGCTTCAATTTGATATCCATATTGTACAAACACATTCTAGGGTCCACGTTTTGGTCTCTACCTCGAGACCCTAGTCACAGAGCGGCATGAAAAATACTCTGAACTAAAGCATTCACCAACAGCTTCCATTTGATATCCATATTGTACATACACGTCCGAAGGTTACCCGGGTCCACGTTTTGACCTATATCTCGAGCCCTATTTCCAAAATAAAATATAATCCATGTTACTCGTGGATAATGTAGCTTTCGAATGGTGAAAGAATTTTTAAAATCGGTCCAGTAGTTTTTGAGCCTGTTCATTACAACCAAACAAACAAACAAAGTTTTCCTCTTTATAATATTAGTATAGATAAACTGAAAATCAGGAAAAAAGGAGATTGTTTTTAAATTTCAAACCAACGCATATGAATAACTAAGAAACAATCGTCTTTTTTCCTGATCATCCATGAATTTTTCGTTTCAATTTATATGTTTTATTAAGCATTGGAGCTTTTTTACCCAGTATCCATTAATATTTTTCAAAAAAAAAACGAAAAAAATTTTTTTTTCCACGAACACGTAATTTCATTCGGATTTCACATTAAATTCTCAAATTTCGTAAGAAATTATTCACTGTTCCAAAATCCACTCCAAAAAAATTCACAAACAATTTTTACATGTTGCACTTACGTTTTTTCCTTATGGCATCCAAATCAGAAAGAAATATTGACACATTGTAATTCACACTGTCAATTTGACAGTTCAGTTCCGCCCCAAGCGTTAAAAAAGTAAGCGACATTATGGCTGGTTCAAAAGAACGCTGTACCCGTTGCCAGTGCTCCGAATTGCAACCAAACTTTACGAAACCCATTTTCAATACTTACTTAACAATGTGCGTAAGTTTGGTTTAATTCGGTGCAAAGACACGGCGGGTCCACGTTTTGGCATATATTTCGAGACCCTAGTCATCAATAGGTATGAAAATTACCCCGTATTAAAGCACTTATCAACAGCTTTCATTTGATATCCACATTGGAAAAACACATTCTAGGGTCCACATATTGGTCTCCATCTCGAGACCCTAGTCACGGAGCGAATGGAAATACTCTGAACTAAAGCATTCACCAACAGCTTCCATTTGATACCCATATTGTACATACACATCCGAAGGTTACCCGGGTCCACGTTTTGACCTATATCTCGAGACCCTATCTACCAATAGGTATTCCAACTATACGGAAATCATCTTCAATACCTCCTTAACAATGTGTGTAAGTTTGGTTTAATTCGGTTCAAAGACACGGCGAGTCCACGTTTTGGCATATATTTCGAGACCCTAGTCATCAATAGGTATGAAAATTACCCTGTATTAAAGCACTTATCAACTGCTTCCATTTGATACCCATATTGTACATACACAACCAAAGGTTTCCCGGGTCTACGTCTTGACCTATATCTCGAGACCCCAGTCACGGATCGGCATGAAAAATACTCTGTAATAAAGCATTCACCAACAGCTTTCATTTGATACCCATATTGTACATACACATCCGAAGGTTACCCGGGTCCACGTTTTGACCTATATCTCGAGACCCTATCTACCAATAGGTATTCAAACTATACGGAAATCATCTTCAACAGCTACTTAACAATGTGTGTAAGTTTGGTTTAATTCGGTGCAAAGACACGGCGGGTCCACGTTTTGGCATATATTTCGAGACCCTAGTCATCAATAGGTATGAAAATTACCCCGTATTAAAGCAATTATCAAAAGCTTTCATTTGATATCCATATTGTACAAACACATTCTAGGGTCCACGTTTTGGTCTCCATCTCGAGACCCTAGTCACGGAGCGGATGGAAATACTCTGAACTGAAGCATTCACCAACAGCTTCCATTTGATACCCATATTGTACATACACATCCGAAGGTTACCCGGGTCCACGTTTTGACCTATATTTCGAGACCCTATCTACCAATAGGTATCCAAACTATACGGAAACCATCTTCAATACCTACTTAACAATGTGTGTAAGTTTGGTTTAATTCGGCGCAAAGACACGGCGGGTCCACGTTTTGGATATATTTCGATACCCTAGTTATCAATAGATATGAAAATTACCCCCTATTTAAGCACTTATCAACAGCTTTCATTTGATACCCATATTGTACATACACATCCGAAGGTTACCCGGGTCCACGTTTTGACCTATATCTCGAGACCCCATTCACGAAGCGGCATGAAAAATACTCCGAACCAAAGCATTCACCAACAGCTTCCATTTCATACCCATATTGTACATACACATCCGAAGGTTACCCGGGTCCACGTTTTGACCTATATCTCGAGACCCTATCTACCAATAGGTATCCAAACTATACGGAAACCATCTTCAATACCTACTTAACAATGTGTGTAAGTTTGGTTTAATTCGACGCAAAGACACGGCGGGTCCACGTTTTGGCATATATTTCGATACCCTAGTTATCAATAGATATGAAAGTTACCCCGTATTAAAGCACTTATCAACAGCTTCCATTTGATACCCATATTGTACATACACATCCGAAGGTTACCCGGGTCCACGTTTTGACCTATATCTCGAGACCCTATCTATCAATAGGTATCCAAACTATACGGAAACCATCTTCAATACCTACTTAACAAAGTGTGTAAGTTTGGTTTAATTCGGCGCAAAGACACGGCGGGTCCACGTTTTGGCATATATTTCGATACCCTAGTCATCAATAGATATGAAAATTACCCCGTATTAAAGCACTTATCAACAGCTTCCATTTGATACCCATATTGTACATACACATCCGAAGGTTACCCGGGTCCACGTTTTGACCTATATCTCGAGACCCTATCTACCAATAGGTATCCAAACTATACGGAAACCATCTCCAATACCTACTTAACAATGTGTGTAAGTTTGGTTTAATTCGGTTCAAAGACACGGCGGGTCCACGTTTTGGTATATATTTCCAGACCCTAGTCATCAATAGGTATGAAAATTACCCCGTATTAAAGCACTTACCAACAGCTTTCATTTGATACCCGTATTGTATATACTCAACCAAAGGTTACCCGGGTCCACGTTTTGACCTATATCTCGAGACCCCAGTAACGGAGCGGCATGAAAAATACTCTATACTAAAGCATTCACCAACAGCTTCCATTTGATACCCATATTGTACATACACGTCCGAAGGTTACCCGGGTCCACGTTTTGACCTATATCTCGAGACCCTATCTACCAATAGGTATCCAAACTATACGGAAACCATCTTCAATACCTCCTTAACAATGTGTGTAAGTTTGGTTTAATTCGGTTTAAAGACACGGCGGGTCCACGTTTTGGCATATATTTCGAGACCCTAGTCATCAATAGATATGAGAATTACCCCGTATTAAAGCACTTATCAACAGCTTTCATTTGATATCCATGTTGTACAAGCTCATTCTACGGTCCACGTTTTGGTCTCTACCTCGAGACCCTAGTCACAGAGCGGCATGAAATATACTCTGAACTAAAGCATTCACCCACAGCTTCCATTTGATATCCATATTGTACATACACGTCCGAAGGTTACCCGGGTCCACGTTTTGACCTATATCTCGAGCCCTATTTCCAAAATAAAATATAATCCATGTTACTCGTGGATAATGTAGCTTTCGAATGGTGAAAGAATTTTTAAAATCGGTCCAGTAGTTTTTGAGCCTGTTCATTACAACCAAACAAACAAACAAAGTTTTCCTCTTTATAATATTAGTATAGATAAACTGAAAATCAGGAAAAAAGGAGATTGTTTTTAAATTTCAAACCAACGCATATGAATAACTAAGAAACAATCGTCTTTTTTCCTGATCATCCATGAATTTTTCGTTTCAATTTATATGTTTTATTAAGCATTGGAGCTTTTTTACCCAGTATCCATTAATATTTTTCAAAAAAAAAAACGAAACAAATTTTTTTTTCCACGAACACGTAATTTCATTCGGATTTCACATTAAATTCTCAAATTTCGTAAGAAATTATTCACTGTTCCAAAATCCACTCCAAAAAAATTCACAAACAATTTTTACATGTTGCACTTACGTTTTTTCCTTATGGCATCCAAATCAGAAAGAAATATTGACACATTGTAATTCACACTGTCAATTTGACAGTTCAGTTCCGCCCCAAGCGTTAAAAAAGTAAGCGACATTATGGCTGGTTCAAAAGAACGCTGTACCCGTTGCCAGTGCTCCGAATTGCAACCAAACTTTACGAAACCCATTTTCAATACTTACTTAACAATGTTCGTAAGTTTGGTTTAATTCGGTGCAAAGACACGGCGGGTCCACGTTTTGGCATATATTTCGAGACCCTAGTCATCAATAGGTATGAAAATTACCCCGTATTAAAGCACATATCAACAGCTTCCATTTGATATCCACATTGGAAAAACACATTCTAGGGTCCACATATTGGTCTCCATCTCGAGACCCTAGTCACGGAGCGGATGGAAATACTCTGAACTAAAGCATTCACCAACAGCTTCCATTTGATACCCATATTGTACATACACATCCGAAGGTTACCCGGGTCCACGTTTTGACCTATATCTCGAGACCCTATCTACCAATAGGTATCCAAACTATACGGAAACCATCTTCAATACCTACTTAACAAAGTGTGTAAGTTTGGTTTAATTCGGCGCAAAGACACGGCGGGTCCACGTTTTGGCATATATTTCGATACCCTAGTCATCAATAGATATGAAAATTACCCCGTATTAAAGCACTTATCAACAGCTTCCATTTGATACCCATATTGTACATACACATCCGAAGGTTACCCGGGTCCACGTTTTGACCTATATCTCGAGACCCTATCTACCAATAGATATCCAAACTATACGGAAACCATCTTCAATACCTACTTAACAATGTGTGTAAGTTTGGTTTAATTCGGTTCAAAGACACGGCGGGTCCATGTTTTGGCATATATTTCGATACCCTAGTTATCAATAGATATGAAAATTACCCCGTATTAAAGCACTTATCAACAGCTTCCATTTGATACCCATATTGTACATACACATCCGAAGGTTACCCGGGTCCACGTTTTGACCTATATCTCGAGACCCTATCTACCAATAGGTATCCAAACTATACGGAAACCATCTTCAATACCTACTTAACAATGTGTGTAAGTTTGGTTTAATTCGGTTCAAAGACACGGCGGGTCCACGTTTTGGTATATATTTCGAGACCCTAGTCATCAATAGGTATGAAAATTATCCCGTATTAAAGCAATTATCAAAAGCTTTCATTTGATATCCATATTGTACAAACACATTCTAGGGTCCACGTTTTGGTCTCCATCCCGAGACCCTAGTCACGGAGCGGATGGAAATACTCTGAACTAAAGCATTCACCAACAGCTTCCATTTGATACCCATATTGTACATACACATCCAAAGGTTACCCGGGTCCACGTTTTGACCTATATTTCGAGACCCTATCTACCAATAGGTATTCAAACTATACTGAAATCATCTCCAACACCTACTTAACAATGTGTGTAAGTTTGGTTTAATTCGGTGCAAAGACACGGCGGGTCCACGTTTTGGCATATATTTCGAGACCCTAGTCATCAATAGGTATGAAAATTACCCCGTATTAAAGCAATTATCAAAAGCTTTCATTTGATATCCATATTGTAAAAACACATTCTAGGGTCCACATATTGGTCTCCATCTCGAGACCCTAGTCACGGAGCGAATGGAAATACTCTGAACTAAAGCATTCACCAACAGCTTCCATTTGATACCCATATTGTACATACACGTTCGAAGGTTACCCGGGCCCACGTTTTGACCTATATCTCGAGACCAATAGGTATTCCAACTATACGGAAACCATCTTCAATACCTCCTTAACAATGTGTGTAAGTTTGGTTTAATTCGGTTCAAAGACACGGCGGGTCCACGTTTTGGTATATATTTCCAGACCCTAGTCATCAATAGGTATGAAAATTACCCCGTATTAAAGCACTTATCAACAGCTTTCATTTGATACCCATATTGTACATACTCAACCAAAGGTTACCCGGGTCCACGTTTTGACCTATATCTCGAGACCCCAGTAACGGAGCAGCATGAAAAATACTCTGTACTAAAGCATTCACCAACAGCTTCCATTTGATACCCATATTGTACATACAGATCCGAAGGTTACCCGGGTCCACGTTTTGACCTATATCTCGAGACCCTATCTACCAACAGGTATTCCAACTATACGGAAACCATCTTCAATACCTCCTTAACAATGTGTGTAAGTTTGGTTTAATTCGGTTCAAAGACACGGCGGGTCCACGTTTTGGCATATATTTCGAGACCCTAGTCATCAATAGGTATGAAAATTACCCCGTATTAAAGCACTTATCAACAGCTTCCATTTGATACCCATATTGTACATACACGTCCGAAGGTTACCCGGGTCCACGTTTTAACTTATATCTCGAGACCCTATCTACCAATAGGTATTCCAACTATACGGAAACCATCTTCAATACCTCCTTAACAATGTGTGTAAGTTTGGTTTAATTCGGTTCAAAGACACGGCGGGTCCACGTTTTGGTATATATTTCCAGACCCTAGTCATCAATAGGTATGAAAATTACCCCGTATTAAAGCACTTATCAACAGCTTTCATTTGATACCCATATTGTACATACTCAACCAAAGGTTACCCGGGTCCACCTTTTGACCTATATCTCGAGACCCCAGTCACGGAGCGGCATGAAAAATACTCTATACTAAAGCATTCACCAACAGCTTCCATTTGATACCCATATTGTACATACACGTAAGAAGGTTACCTGGGTCCACGTTTTGACCTATATCTCGAGACCCTATCTACCAATAGGTATTCAAACTATACGGAAATCATCTTCAACAGCTACTTAACAATGTGTGTAAGTTTGGTTTAATTCGGTGCAAAGACACGGCGGGTCCACGTTTTGGCATATATTTCGAGACCCTAGTCATCAATAGGTATGAAAATTACCCCGTATTAAAGCAATTATCAAAAGCTTTCATTTGATATCCATATTGTACAAACACATTCTAGGGTCCACGTTTTGGTCTCCATCTCGAGACCCTAGTCACGGAGCGGATGGAAATACTCTGAACTAAAGCATTCACCAACAGCTTCCATTTGATACCCATATTGTACATACACATCCGAAGGAGACCCGGGTCCACGTTTTGACCTATATTTCGAGGCCCTATCTACCAATAGGTATCCAAACTATACGGAAACCATCTTCAATACCTACTTAACAATGTGTGTAAGTTTGGTTTAATTCGGCGCAAAGACACGGCGGGTCAACGTTTTGGGATATATTTCGATACCCTAGTTATCAATAGATATGAAAATTACCCCGTATTAAAGCACTTATCAACAGCTTTCATTTGATACCCATATTGTACATACTCAACCAAAGGTTACCCGGGTCCACGTTTTGACCTATATCTCGAGCCCTATTTCCAAAATAAAATATAATCCATGTTACTCGTGAATAATGTAGCTTTCGAATGGTGAAAGAATTTTTAAAATCGGTCCAGCAGTTCTTGAGCCTATTCATTACAACCAAACAAACAAACAAAGTTTTCCTCTTTATAATATATTATTAGTATAGATAAATTGAAAATCAGGAAAAAAGGAGATTGTTTTTAAATTTCAAACCAACGCATATGAATAACTAAGAAACAATCGTCTTTTTTCCCGATCATCCATGAATTTTTCGTTTCAATTTATATGTTTTATTAAGCATTGGAGCTTTTTTACCCAGTATCCATTAATATTTTTCAAAAAAAAAACGAAAAAAATTTTTTTTTCCACGAACACGTAATTTCATTCGGATTTCACATTAAATTCTCAAATTTCGTAAGAAATTATTCACTGTTCCAAAATCCACTCCAAAAAAATTCACAAACAATTTTTACATGTTGCACTTACGTTTTTTCCTTATGGCATCCAAATCAGAAAGAAATATTGACACATTGTAATTCACACTGTCAATTTGACAGTTCAGTTCCGCCCCAAGCGTTAAAAAAGTAAGCGACATTGTGGCTGGTTCAAAAGAACGCTGTACCCGTTGCCAGTGCTCCGAATTGCAACCAAACTTTACGAAACCCATTTTCAATACTTACTTAACAATGTTCGTAAGTTTGGTTTAATTCGGTGCAAAGACACGGCGGGTCCACGTTTTGGCATATATTTCGAGACCCTAGTCATCAATAGGTATGAAAATTACCCCGTATTAAAGCACTTATCAACAGCTTCCATTTGATATCCACATTGGAAAAACACATTCTAGGGTCCACATATTGGTCTCCATCTCGAGACCCTAGTCACGTAGCGAATGGAAATACTCTGAACTAAAGCATTCACCAACAGCTTCCATTTGATACCCATATTGTACATACACATCCAAAGGTTACCCGGGTCCACGTTTTGACCTATATCTCGAGACCCTATCTACCAATAGGTATCCAAACTATACGGAAACCATCTTCAATACCTACTTAACAATGTGTGTAAGTTTGGTTTAATTCGACGCAAAGACACGGCGGGTCCACGTTTTGGCATATATTTCGATACCCTAGTTATCAATAGATATGAAAATTACCCCGTATGAAAGCACTTGTCAACAGCTTCCATTTGATACCCATATTGTACATACACAACCAAAGGTTACCCGGGTCCACGTTTTGACCTATATCTCGAGACCCTATCTACCAATAGGTATCCAAACTATACGGAAACCATCTTCAATACCTCCTAAAGTTTGGTTTAATTCGGTTTAAGGACACGGCGGGTCCACGTTTTGGCATACATTTCGATACCCTAGTTATCAATAGATATGAAAATTACCCCGTATTAAAGCACTTATCAACAGCTTTCATTTGATACCCATATTGTACATACTCAACCAAAGGTTACCCGGGTCCACGTTTTGACCTATATCTCGAGACCCCAGTAACGGAGCAGCATGAAAAATACTCTATACTAAAGCATTCACCAACAGCTTCCATTTGATACCCATATTGTACATACACATCCGAAGGTTACCCGGGTCCACGTTTTGACCTATATCTCGAGACCCTATCTACCAATAGGTATCCAAACTATACGGAAACCATCTTCAATACCTCCTTAACAATGTGTGTAAGTTTGGTTTAATTCGGTTTAAAGACACGGCGGGTTCACGTTTTGGCATATATTTCGAGACCCTAGTCATCAATAGGTAAGAAAATTACCCCGTATTAAAGCACTTATCAACAGCTTTCATTTGATATCCATATTGTACAAACACATTCTAGGGTCCACGTTTTGGTCTCCATCTCGAGACCCTAGTCACGGAGCGGATGGAAATACTCTGAACTAAAGCATTCACCAACAGCTTCCATTTGATACCCATATTGTACATACACATCCGAAGGTTACCCGGGTCCACGTTTTGACCTATATTTCGAGACCCTATCTACCAATAGGTATCCAAACTATACGGAAACCATCTTCAATACCTACTTAACAATGTGTGTAAGTTTGGTTTAATTCGGCGCAAAGACACGGCGGGTCCACGTTTTGGCATATATTTCGATACCCTAGTTATCAATAGATATGAAAATTACTCCGTATTAAAGCACTTATCAACAGCTTTCATTTGATACCCATATTGTACATACACGTCCGAAGGTTACCCGGGTCCACGTTTTGACCTATATCTCGAGACCCCATTCACGAAGCGGCATGAAAAATACTCCGAACCAAAGCATTCACCAACAGCTTCCATTTCATACCCATATTGTACATACACATCCGAAGGTTACCCGGGTCCACGTTTTGACCTATATCTCGAGACCCTATCTACCAATAGGTATCCAAACTATACGGAAACCATCTTCAATACCTACTTAACAATGTGTGTAAGTTTGGTTTAATTCGGCGCAAAGACACGGCGGGTCCACGTTTTGGCATATATTTCGATACCCTAGTTATCAATAGATATGAAAATTACTCCGTATTAAAGCACTTATCAACAGCTTTCATTTGATACCCATATTGTACATACACGTCCGAAGGTTACCCGGGTCCACGTTTTGACCTATATCTCGAGACCCCATTCACGAAGCGGCATGAAAAATACTCCGAACCAAAGCATTCACCAACAGCTTCCATTTCATACCCATATTGTACATACACATCCGAAGGTTACCCGGGTCCACGTTTTGACCTATATCTCGAGACCCTATCTACCAATAGGTATCCAAACTATACGGAAACCATCTTCAATACCTACTTAACAATGTGTGTAAGTTTGGTTTAATTCGACGCAAAGACACGGCGGGTCCACGTTTTGGCATATATTTCGATACCCTAGTTATCAATGGAGGATGGTTCCATGTGTAGAAGTCCACGCAAGTGGGGAAAGTTACTGATCGCCATTCACTTGGGAGTGGCCAGGACGATTCTTCTACATATGGTTCAAGCAGCTCACAACGGCCGGGATTAGCCCACGTATCCTCTGGGTAGCTCCCGAACACCCGTTCGGGAGTGAGCTAACGTGAGAAGGCGAAGCAATCCAGGATAGCTGGTTGTGCGCTGGGTTTGGGACCCGCCACTTAAAAATCCCCCCCAATGAAAAGAATTACAAAGCCTCGGATGAGAACTGCCTTTACTGATGACGACCCCTGCAAACGAAATAAGGAATATGATTTGAGGGCATGCACCTGGAATGTCCGGCCCCTTAATGGGGAAGGTGCCTCTGCCCGGCTGGTTGATGTCCTCGTGAGAGTAAAGGCTGACATCACTGCCATCCAAGAGATGCGATGGACGGGGCAAGGTAAGAAAACCATAGGACCTTGCGACGTCTACTACAGCTGTCATGTAAAGGAGCGCAAATTCGGTGTCGGATTTGTTGTGGGAGAGAGACTTCGTCGCCAAGTACTGTCGTTCACTCCGGTGGACGAGCGTCTCGCAATAATCCGCATCAAAGCGCGATTTTTTAACATCTCGCTAATTTGCGCCCACGCCCCGACGGAAGAGAAGGACGATGCGACCAAAGATTCCTTCTATGAGCGCTTTGAACGTTCCTATGAGCGCTGCCCCCGCCACGACATAAAAATCGTGCTTGGCGACTTCAACGCCAGGGTGGGCAAGGAGGGAATTTTTGGTCCCACAGTCGGAAAATTCAGCCTGCACAACGAAACATCCGGTAACGGACAGAGGCTGATCGACTTCGCCGGGGCCCGAAACATGGTAGTCTGCAGCACCAGATTCCAGCATAAAAAGATACACCAAGCTACCTGGCTGTCTCCTGATCGAAAAACGCGAAACCAGATCGATCATGTTGTGATAGATGGAAGACACGCTTCTAGTGTATTAGATGTACGTACGATCCGAGGGCCCAACATCGACTCGGATCATTACCTTGTTGCAGCCAAGCTGCGCACCCGCCTCTGTGCAGCAAAAAACGTACATCTACCTACGCAAAGAATGTTCGACATCGAAAAGCTGCAATCACAACAGACAGCCAGAAGATTCGCCACTCGACTCTCACTCCTGCTCTCGGAGAGCACTGCCCAACAAACCGGCATGCGCGAGCAATGGAGCAACATTTCTCGTTCACTACGTACCGCCGCCGAAGAAGAAATCGGATTCCGGCGCGCCCGAAAAAACAATTGGTACGACGAGGAATGTCATGCTGCCGCAGAAAGAAAGGATGCCGCCTATAGAGCCACGCTGCGATCGGGCGCAACGCGAGCCATGTGGGATCGCTACAGAGAGCTGAAAAAGGAAGAGAGACGTATTATCCGACAGAAGAAACGAGAGGCCGAAATACGTGAGTGCGAGGAGCTTGAGATGCTGGCCAACAGGAACAACGCCCGAAAATTTTACCAGAAAGTTCGGCGGCTTACAGAAGGTTTCAAGACCGGGGCGTTTTCCTGTAAGAACAAAGACGGCGATCTGGTGACTGACGTACAGAGCAATCTTAAATTATGGAGGGAACACTTCTCGAACCTGTTAAACGGTGACAGCTGCGCATGTCATAGAGAATGTGAAGATCCCGATACCCCAATCGTTGACGACGGAATTGTCGTTCCGTTACCCGACCATGACGAGGTGAGAATAGCAATATCACGGCTAAAAAACAACAAAGCCGCGGGCGCCGACGGACTGCCGGCTGAGCTATTCAAACATGGCGGCGAGGAGCTGGTAAGGTGCATGCATCAGCTCCTATGCAAAATATGGTCGGATGAAAGCATGCCTGCCGATTGGAATTTAAGTGTGCTCTGCCCAATCCATAAGAAGGGCGATCCTGCAATTTGTGCCAATTACCGCGGGATTAGTCTTCTAAATATCGCCTATAAGGTTCTAGCGAGCGTATTGTGTGAAAGGCTGAAGCCCACCGTCAACCAACTGATTGGACCTTATCAGTGTGGCTTCAGACCTGGAAAGTCCACCATTGACCAAATATTCTCAATACGCCAAATCCTGGAAAAGACCCATGAAAGGAGAATCGACACACACCATCTTTTCGACGACTTCAAAGCTGCATTCGACAGTACGGAAAGGAGTTACCTGTATGCCGCGATGTCTGAATTTGGTATCCCCGCAAAACTAATACGGCTATGTAAGATGACGTTGCACAACACCAGCAGCGCCGTCAGAATTGGGAAGGACCTCTCCGAGCCGTTTGATACCAAACGAGGTTTCAGACAGGGTGACTCGCTGTCGTGTGACTTCTTTAACCTGATGTTGGAGAGCATCGTACGAGCCGCAGAACTTAATCGCTCAGGCACAATTTTTTATAAGAGCGTACAATTGCTGGCGTATGCCGATGATATTGATATCATCGGCCTTAACAACCGCGCTGTTAGTTCTGCCTTCTCCAAACTGGATAAAGAGGCAAAGCGAATGGGTTTGGTGGTGAACGAGGACAAAACGAAGTACCTCCTGTCTTCAAACAAACAGTCGGCGCACTCGCGTATCGGCACCCACGTCACTGTAGACAGTTATAATTTTGAGGTTGTAAAAGACTTCGTGTATTTAGGAACCAGCATTAACACCGATAACAATGTCAGCCTTGAAATCCAACGTAGAATCTCTCTTGCCAACAAGTGCTACTTTGGACTAAGTAGGCAATTGAGCAGTAAAGTCCTCTCTCGACGAACAAAACTAACACTCTACAAGACTCTCATCATGCCCGTCCTAACGTATGGCGCAGAAGCTTGGACGATGACAACATCCGATGAAGCGACGCTTGGAGTGTTCGAGAGAAAGATTCTGCGTAAGATTTTTGGACCTTTGCACGTTGGCAATGGCGAATATCGTAGACGATGGAACGATGAGCTGTATGAGCTTTACGACGACATAGACATAGCGCAGCGAA